>NC_056729.1:84742461-84792461 GCF_019279795.1 Protopterus annectens | reverse complement strand
TAAGTGGTTACAGCCACTGCATTCCAGTATGCTAAAAGAAGGTAATGTACTTTGAACAGCAAAAACTTTACATGGTTTGAGCTCATAGCTTGGATTGTTTCTTTAAACATATGAATAAACATTTGTGCTAACCTATTCATAGCCAGATGGGAGGGAGAAGATATGAAATGCTTTGTCACTTAGCTTTATATAAAGGTTTTACATTCTTCCAAAGTATAGTGTGGCCATTGACACATTCCTTCTGACTGGTTATTCCTTGTTAATATTGTCTACAGCACTACAACATACTTTTCTAAAGGTAGCAAATAAACAATTAAGGTGGTAATCTCAGCAGTACAGTCAATATGTACACTCTTCTGTGGTACTAACTGCTATTACTGAAGAGCTGGTGCTTGTAATAGTGCATTTTGGTGTATTCTGACACCTAATAAAATGTCAGCTACATTTTCAACGTGCTTGTCAGTTTCAGGCCATCACTCAAAACTACAATTCAGACTCTCATTTCATAACATCTGACTGCCCCTTGAACTGTGGGAGAATGATCATACTAGAGTCACACAACAGGGTTTCTGGCTTATGTGTTAACGGGTCTACTTCATTTCACCAAAATCCCATTTCACTGACACCAAATCACCTAAAGTTCAAATTACTGAAAATTCATTTCACTGAATCTCATTTCACTGAATTGTAAGCTACAGACGATGTGGCAGTGTGTAGAGTACTGTGGGGCAAGTAAAGGGTATATATGCCCTCATCCCCAATGTAGTGCAACCTGGAGTTAGTATATATAGTTAGGGGGTGTGTAGGGGGCACAGCCACCCACGTTTGGTGGTATGTGATGTGTAGCCCCCCACTTAGTTTGGTTTTATATTGTCTGGTTTCTGTTAAGAGGATGAATAAGTAGTTTTTAAGTTGTGGAAAGAGGTAGGTAGTTTTTGTGAGTTTGTTTGTTTATGGTTTCCCATTTAGTCTTGTGAAATGTTGCATTGTAAGATGTCAGTGAAATGAAGTTTTCAGTGTTGTGAACTTTACGCGATTTGGTCTCAGTGAAATGAATTTCAGTGAAATGGTATTTTGGTGAAGTGAAGTAGAACCGTGTTAACTGCTACTCTTTAGTTACAAACGCACAGTACAATGGATCATCCCCAACTGGCAATCCTTTTATAACTATGTCTCATTCTTACAACAAATACTAAATATTTTATGGTCAGCTTATTGGTTATATATGATTCACCTGATCAAGTCGTTTTTTTGAACAAACCCTGATATGCTGAACCCAGTTAGGCAAATGAGAACTGAATGGAAGGATTCCTATATGTTTCTTGGTGGGGGGTGCATCTCTCACAAAAAAAAAAAACTTGCAGGGGGGTTTCACATCCTTTAATTAAAACTACGAGGTCAAAAACCTAAAGGTAAATTAAGATACCAGTTCAGGTTAACTGGGTTTACTGAAGAGAGACTCATTTGGGCAATTACATACTTCATTGATAATTAGCAACTCGACCATCACTGCTTTGAACACAGCCAGTAGATCTGAAGGGCTGAACTCCTTCATACAGCAGTCATGGCAGCCAATCGATATTATGCTGTTTAGTTAGACTTCAGTGTACTAAGAATACATCGTTAGCACATCCTAATGCTGTCACCCTGAAATATACTACCCCCTTTTCTCAGTTTTAAGATATTCCCCCTAGTGCAGAGGAAGGGTTCTCAGCTATGATGCTGTGATACTAGTGATACGAGTTCAAGCAGAAAAACAGCAGCAACAGTGAGTGGTTCTGGTTAGTTCTAAGGTGTGTGTGTGGGGGTGGGGGGCTTCTATCCTATCCACAACAACCACTGGAGTCTGCAGGCTCTAGCTCAGAGAAAAAGAGCAAAGAAAGAAAGGTGGATCTTCTGTACCGGTGGTAAACCTATGGTACCATGAACACACAAACCACATTAACAGCTCAGCAAAGGGAAGAGGGTAAGAGTAAGTCAAAGGCTGCATACTGAGGCGATCAGTAAGACAACAGAAGGTAGATGGTGTGTGTGTGTGTGTGTGTGTGTGGGACGGTAGGAATAAAAATAATACAAAATAAAAATACTAAACCTGGTGAGCCACTATGAGTTTAAATTTCTAGTCAAATGTTGGGTCTTTTGGCTTTTCCCGGTTAGGGGTAGTGATAAAAATGCTTTTATTTCACATGCTGGGCTAATGGCTTCTTAGTTTGTGCATAACAAACTATTGTCAGTGATTTTGATAATGCACGATGGGCTTGCATATGCCATATGGAAATCTGTGAAGAAACATTTATAGTCTCATGTGGAATGCTTGAAGACAACTACTGTAGTCTTGCACAAAATGGACAAGGAAACAATTCTAAGGAACTGCAGGCCTGTTAGCCTAACAGCATTGGCAAGAAAGGTTATGATGAATCTACTGATTGAAAGGACAGAAAGACTGGTTTCCTTCCTACAGGAACTCCAGGACAACAAACTACATGGTTTAATGAAGACTCAGACAGAAGGAGCGAAAATAAGGATAGATGTGGTGTACATGGACTTCAGCAAGGTCTTTGAAACAAAGGTCCTGCACAATTGGCTGCCATAAAGAGACTGGAGGGACTGGGACAGAATCAAAAACTAAGGCATTGGACTGCAGACGTGGGTAAAATACAGTAAAGCAAAGATTGCTGTGATAAGGACAATACCAAGAATAAGGAAAGTGACTACAGGAGTACCACAAGGTTAGGTCATGACACCAGTACTCCTCAATGTTTTTGATTCAAACATATCTGGGGAAAAAGAAAAATATCAACCTCCTTACTTACAACACAATACAGGCAGCAGCAGAGGAAGATGCACTGAAGAGTCTAAGGAAGGATTTGATGAAGCCGACCAGCTGAGTTAAAAGGATGCATTGGAGGCTAGGTGCAGCGAAGTACTACACAACGGCTACAGTAAACCTGGCATGATGCATCAGCCTGAAATGCAACACATCACTTTCCGATTAACACGAGAGAGAGGGAAGGAGCATCAGCTAACAGAATGCTATGGTGTATATGCATGGGACAGATTCCAAAAACAAAAACGGTAATGTTTTTACTACATCAGGCCCTAGTCATGTAACACCAAGAAACACTGTGTGCAGATCCACAGGCCTTACAAGGATAACGATATCAAGCTCCTGGAAGGAGTTCAAAGGCAAGCATCTGGAAGGATGTATGGACTGGTGAAGGAAGAATATGACCAGAAGCTAGATGAGTGAAAGCCCTTCTTACCCCACAGCAGAACAGATGGGGAAAATGATATGCAGATACAAGACAACATCAAATAGATGAAAAAGGTTTGTTCCAAAAAAACATGTGGGGGCATAAACAGCAAATTATTATGACTTGCTACCCCTTGCATCTCTAAAGCACTTATGCATGGGCAAGGTTGAAGATCAATACAAAGGGCAACCAGAATGGGTGATGGAAAGGGAAATTATAGTAGCAGACAATGGGCTATAATGGGTTCTATTTCTTTGGAAGTGGTCCAAATACTGGTAACTTTTATCTGTAATTGAGACTTTTGGTCAGAGGTAGGAATCTCAGCCACCACAGGTGATTACAAAGCATCCCCAGCCATTTCTGGCACTTGAATCAAACTGCAGTTAGACAAAGGGAATGAGGGTCAGGGTGAATTAGCAGCATTCTGTAAGATTTCAACTATGTAGGTTGCTCCAGAAGATAAGACCCCAGCAGAGGAAATCACACATGTCAGGGGCAGAAAAGCACTATGAGCAACACCATGAACATGCTCAGACAAACGGTTTTGAATGAACTTTGGGGTAAAGTGCAAAAGTATCCTGGGAGTCATTTCTGAACAACAGTATCCCTGGGACATTACCTAAATGAAGGTATGAGGATGTACAAAATGTTGCATTTGGCACTGACCACAGATGCAAACAGGCCACATCAATGTTTTCTCCAGTGACAGAAGATATTCCACACTAGACAAAAGCTGAGGGACCACTCATGAGGAATCAGTAAGCAACAACTGAGCCTATCTGCCTGAGTGCTGACCTCCCCATGTTATTGGAATGCATCCTGTTGACAGTTCATTCCATTACGCCTCATCACTTTTTGATAGAGTAGAGGGTGAGATCCACCCATGCTTATGTGCTAAAATCAAAGCCAAGTTTTTGGTCTGGATGGTAACTGCTCCTTGGAAAATGTAGTTCTGGAATGCTTGCAGGGTGAGATGGACAACATTCACCTCCAGAATACTGAAGAGCAGACTGACCTGCATCTGCGATCGCTTAACATTGTTTGTACTTGACAATGGCCCTCTCCCAAACATAGAGCAAAAGTGTCCATGATGACAGCGACTGCTGAACAGGGAATATGAAACAGGCTGCCAAGGGCAAGCTTCACAGTACAGGCCCACCACTGTTAATCAATCTTGCATGCCTTGAAGATCTTCATCTGACAACACACTGGATCTGTTAAGTGAGACCACTGCACTTTATGAGATCAATGGAGGGTCCCTCAGATATGAACTTTGCAAGAAGGACAATATAAATTGTAGAAGCCATAAGGCACAATGCTCAGACAGAATGAGCCCCTTGGTTCCTCTGTCCTACTGTTATGAATGGCAAATAGCTGAAGAAGCAGACAGAAAAAAAAATCCCTAGTCAAAGCCATGGCAATGAAGGAACAGATATCAAGGAAGGCACATGGAATGGTGCAATGTCAATATCTTCCATGGACTGAGGGCAACAACCCGGACAAACTGGGACAAAAACCCATCAAGGCCAATGTCAAAAAGACTGGTGCTGAGACTGCCGTCAATAGCTCCACTCCCAGCAAGGGGGAGTGACAAGCCATTCAAGCTCAAAATTGTGAGTCTTCAGGTTGAGAGTTCAAAAGCCAAACCTGCAGAGATCTGCAATGACCTCAACAGTGTCAGCACTGAGGCCAAGCCCAAGTCATGGAAACTCCCAATACTGACATCACTGAACCAACTATTGGAACCAATAGCAATATCAACAAGAAAAGCACCAACCCCAAAGGCTGTGGCCTTAACATCTTTCTACACTCTGTCAACATCAATACTTGAAAGACTGCGACTGTCTTCACAGCAGAATTGGGACCAGAAGCAAAATGGGGGTTAAAGAAGAGAACCAAGACAAAATGGCAGAAAATTAAAACAAATAACCACCAATGTTTACTCTGACATCACAAGGTGAAGAGGGAAAAAATGTTTCTCACTGACTCTTCATAAAGGCCTTCATTATCTTATCATACTCAAAGCCTACAGTGTCAGAGCAGCTTCTGAAAGACTAGATGGACCACGAAGACAATGGTCTGAAATGAAAAATCCCTCCAACTTCCAAGTCCAGTTTCACAAGGGAACTTCCAACTACTTCAGCAACTTTGATTAGCAATTTATAAGCTTCAGAAGGGAACAAAGAAGCAGAAGCGCAGTTAGCCTATATGCTAGAATATTTTATGAAACAAAGTTGAACAAGTCTTCCAAAGTACTCATTCTTCTCAGTCCCGTGCTTCTTCATTCTCTCCCTTCCCCTGTCCTTGTCCTTGCAGACATAATCATGAGCTTCAGGTTTTGTCCTTGGGTCCAAAGAGCTTCTAACTCAAATCTAAGCCCAATATGCCCCTTGGGGTAGACTCAATGGCAATTTTCAAAATCAAAACTATGACTTTTGGCACCAAACAAACTTATTCCTTGCACATCTATGACTTCAGCAACAACCCCAGAGAAAACACCACCACTTTTAATTACATTTGGCTTGCTCCCTTCTCTCAACTCTGTCTCCACCCTGACTACACAAGAAAAAGGGTAATTTCTTAAGACAGTAACATCTCCCCTTGCTTACTAAAACCACCTGAACAGCCAACAGGCAAAGGCATTCTTCTTGCTCAACTTGAATATGGTCTTCCCTCTCATAGCGTCAGCATCAAAAACAAACTCCACATGAATTCAAACAAAAGCCAATAAAAATCTGCAGATATACTGACTAGTCCCCTAAAAATGAACACCACTTTAAAACACTGAAAAACAAGTGGATCCACGTTCAACAAAGAGTTGATCTTCTCCTTGGATCACAATTATTCCAACTGTATATCAACCAGACATTCTCTCCTCTAGCAGCTAAACTAATTAGACAATCTTTCTCTTACAGCCTCAGAAACCTCAGCCATTCTGCCTCCACACTGCAACGCCCCTGAATTAAACTCCACTGTATAGATTATTACCTCTCTATAATAGATCCAAAATTCTGAGGAAGTATTCCAACACAAATAAAAGGCTTCTCATCTTACCCACAATTTAGGACTTCATGAAGGGCCAACATCCCTATTCAGCCAAATTAACATTTTTCTGTCAAGAATATGTTCGAAAAAGCTACAAAACTAGGTAACATTTCTCTAATGTAAGCTTCTCAAGCGGCATAATAGACCTAAACAGGAGAGCAAATGGCAGCGCGTATCACTGATAAAAGGGAAGGGCTGGTTGCCTGGGAAAAGTTTTAAAAGCAAAGCTGACTGAAAGCTTTGAATTCTAGTCCTGATGGTCAATAAGGATCGACCTCCTTATAATAGGTAATTTAGCTTAATTTCAGAAAAGGCTTTAACAATTAGTATGCTATTAATGTAGCTGTTAGTATTCTACAATTTCTGCTCTCTTCATTTATAAAATTTCCCTCGTCACTGATTGTGTGTTCATGTGTGTTATAGCTGAGGGAAATGTCCAACTAAAAGAACACACAATAAGTGACGAGGGACCACATGTGATCATTCTGATCCTACTTCTGTTTAAACGTTCTTGTAAATATGTTTGTTTTTACATCTTTGTCATGTTATGTCACTATACTGCATAATTTATACATTTAATCTTAGGTTACTGTTGTTACTATGCATGTAACTGAGGTTGAGCCTGCAAATTGTCAAATTTGACCAGTGTTCTACCTGGAAAACAAAATTAAACAAGTGCTGAGCAAAACATACAGGGCTGGGGAAAGACGGGTTAAGAATTCAAGTTGCTTTGCTTACAGGTGACAGGAAAAGACCTAGGGCATAATTCTAATTATGCCTGCGATACAATAAATGGAACAAAGGAATACCCAGAACAATGTTTTTGTCACACCTGCTATACTGCTAAATGACTACATTACTCTGTTCTTCGTTGCAGTGTTAATGTACCACAGCACAAAGACTAGAGCATGATGCTCAAGGAATGGATATGCACCCAGTACTTCAATTAATCCATAGCCAAGGTAAACAAAGAGCAAATGTGCTTGCCTTATTTGCCTAGATACCTGAATTCAGTGACAAAGGGAGACAGTAACACTCTGGCTACTTAATTTTGTCAGTAATCAAGTATATACTGTGCTGTACAGATAGAGGGTCCATTTGTAAAGTCTTGCACTGATCCTAACCTTTTTTTTTTTGGACAACAGCAAAATAATTGGAAATTAGAGCTGGGAATTTCTGGTTAGAGGTTTATAGTGCCTGAATATTTGAACTGTATCTTACTGAAATTGGTACACCTTGTTTGCTCTAGCATAGACTAGATCCAGGCCTGCTGAATCTAGCTTTGTTTATATGCTTGTTGTTTGTTTGCTTGTTATTTACCTGGAAGCTAATTCCACCTAATATGCAACTTCTCAGCACTTCTGTGGATCACTAGTGATATCTGCATTGCTTACTGTACTTATTTCCTTGTTTCACTTGAAAGAAAGTTACTGTTTGTCGTTTTTGCATTTAGTTACTTGTAACACATTGCACTCAAGTTACCTGGCACTTGCTCACTAAAGCAATTATATAAGTCAGCACTAAAAATTAAAAGCACTACACCCTCACTCCCCACTGGCCCTTGTTTTCAATTAAGGATTTCCCAATATTATTCTAGCATGTCCAAAGGTCAGTTGTCAATCTCCTCTCCGGTCCAGCTGGTGAATCTGGGAATCTTGAGGCAATGTTATAACTGCCTCATGTACACAGACAACCCTCTCCTCCTCCCACATAACACAAATACTTGCGAGAGATGCAGCTATTTAGCCAAACTGGAGGCTGAGCTCTCTCAACTCAGGACTGGCAAGACCAGACAGGAGGAGAAGGCAACTACACACACCACAAAACCAGCCTCACATAATGCTACCACTTCACTGAATCAAACACATAAACACACAAAGACATACTCGAAGGCTCTGAGTAAAAATTTACCTAAACAGCAGAGGCCTCCAAAGCAGACACCCAAACAACTGCTACCTCAAGACACCCCACAAGCAACACACAAACCACAAAAGCAGTGTGCAAAGCAGTCACAGCCCTTAAGGCCAAATACAACACCAAACATACTTGTCATAGGTGACTCCATAGTCAGACACACTGACGTCCCACTCACCAGGCTGAACAAGGAGAGGGTCACAGTAAGCTGCCTATCGGGCGCTAGAATCCGCCACATAAAACAAGCACTCGGGTCACTCCACGGCAAGTACAAATATGACACAGTCATTGTCCATGCTGGTGTGAACGACCTGAGACGTACCTCCCTGGACTACATGAAAAGAGACATAGAGGAGCTCTCTGATTATGTAGCCCAGGCAGGTATGACCCTAACCCTGAGCAGTATCCTTCCTTCACCAAGAATGATGCCACAATACAGAGACAAGATGATCAGCTTTAACAATTGGCTTAATGTCTGGTGTCATTCAAAGGGGATCCAGTGTCTGTCTGCCTGGGATGACATGCTTGACAAGCCACGCTGCTTCGCAAGGGACGGCTTGCACCTGTCATCCCTGGGATTCCAGATATTGGCTAAGGCTCTTGCCACCCCCATAGTGCCTTTTTTAGGCAAGGCTCAAATTCAAAACCTACCACCCTAGAAAACAAAAATGGGAAGAAACTGAGGGTAATCCTGCTCAATGCCAGAAGTCTAAATCTCAAAATGCACGCACTTGAGGCCCTTCTCAGTATGGAGAACATCAATGTCTGTGCTGTAACTGAAACCTGGTTCAAGGCTCCTGAGAGCACCCCGGCACTATTAGGTTTTACCTCATATCATGCGTTCTGGCCCCAAAACCCGGACCACACCACAAAAGGAGGGGGTGTATCCATATTCATAAAGGATACCCACACCTCCAGGTTGGTGGCAACGCACAAAGCTTCGGAAACCATCCAGGTACAACTAACCATAGGCAAAACTGCTCTACAAATTGTAGCATGCTACAGGCCACCCTCTCAAACTCAGGAACCCCACACAGCCTTCCTGAAGACACTGGAGGGTATAAATGTATCTCCAAACACCATCATATTGGGTGACTTCAACTACCGGAATATAGACTGGGAACATTACTCAAGCCCTAACTTTCTAGCCCAACGGTTCCTGGTGTTCATAAATTCAAATGCCATGGAACAGCTAGTCACTGTTCCCACGAGAGGAGAAAATATACTAGATTTCATTGTCACAAACATGGGGACAAAATGCTCCACACCGGAAGTATATCCCTCATTGGTGAGATCTGATCATAAACTAATCTCACTGGAAATCCATATCCCGCCCCCACCCCAAACAAAAAAGACCATAGTGAAGAACTTCTCTAAAGCAAACTTCACACTACTCAAGACTGGTGTGGTATCCTTCAAGGCCCCTGAGCCAGTGGAAACCACAACCCAAGCTGCGGAAGCCTTTACAAATGCCTTCTATGAACACCTCCAGGACTGCATGGATCAGGCAATCCCAAATAAAACCAAGACTCTTTCCACAAAGGGCAAACGTCCAGTCTGGTGGACCCCAGCCATTAACAAACTTTACAATAAGAGGAGAAAGCTATTACATGATAGAACAAAATCCATAAAAGGGAAGTCACCCCTGATCATTATTAGTAAAAAAAATACGAGCACTCATAAAATCAACTAAGGCCAATTTTGAGAGAAAAATTGCCATGGATTCAAAGGACAATCATAAGGCCTTTTTCAGCTATGTTAGGGACCTGGGTGGAAACTCCCAGATATGCTCAGAATTAGTCCAAAATGATACAAAATTCACTGAACCCACAGACATTGCCAACATACTGGCAGACAGGTTCAGTGCAAACTTCACCCCCCCCCCCTAAAGGAGAGATAACTATCCCAGCCGAGTGTAGCCTCCTGGACATCTCAAATGCGCAGGTGAAAGCTGCTCTCTCTAAAGCTAAAAACACAGCATCAATGGGACCGGATGGTGTCCTCGGCTGTGTGCTACACGAGCTAAATGAGGAATTAAACCCGCACATAAGGCAGCTGTTTAATCTCAGCCTTACCACAGGATACGTGCCCAAGGAGTGGCGTACGGCAACTGTGGTCCCACTCCACAAAGGCGGCACCTCTACAGACCCTGGTAATTACCGCCCCATAAGCTTAACAAGTCTAGTCTGCAAAGCTATGGAGAGGATCATAATGGAGCTCATAAACAAAGATATAGGGACTTGCAGACATTGGACCCGACCCAGTTTGGCTTTGTCAAGGGAAGATCATGCCTTTTGAACTTGGTCGACTTCTTCGAAACAGTCACCAAGGCCATTGATGAGGGAAAGGCAGTCCATACAGCCTACCTTGACCTTGCAAAGGCTTTCGACACAATACCCCACTTGGGTATTGTAGAAAAACTTACCAGCTTAAATGTAAACCCATATGTCACAAGATGGGTTGCAAACTGGCTTAAGGACAGAACCCACAGGGTTAGAGTTGCTGGAGCTATGTCAGACTCCAAGCCGGTCACAAGCGGTGTCCCACAGGGCTCGGTCCTTGGCCCCCTATTGTTTGGCATCTACTTCTCAGAAGTACAGGCCAACATGGGAGGACTTTGGCTGACAAAGTTTGCAGGCGACTGCAAACTGGGCCATAGTGGAAAGTGCATCGGACACGGATATCCTTCAGAAGGGACTCACGGAAACAGATAGCTGGTGCCAGAGCCATGGCCTGAAGTTAAACGCCAAAAAATGTATAGTCATACCCTTCGGGAAAAACAAGGTAACCCCAAGCTACCATATAGGTGGCAATCCACTAAGCACAGAAGAGGTTATCAGGGACCTGGGGACCCAGGTTGACAGTGGCCTTTGTTTTGACACTCACGTTGCTAAAGTGGTTAGAAAGGCCTTCTACATTGCCCACCTGATCATGAAGGGATTCACATCCAGATCTAGTGAGGCCATTGTTCCCCTGTACTCTTCACTTATCAGACCAATGATAGAGTACAATGCCCCATTCGGGATGTATCTCACCCGACATCTGCAGCAATTGGAGAGACCCCAAAAGTTCCTCACCAAAAGGATAAAGGGACTCCAAAATCTGTCATATGCTGCCAGATTGAAGAAACTCCAGCTCTATTCAGTCGCATACCGTCTGCTCAGAGGTGACATGTGCCTGACATATAAGGCCATGTCCAACCCGGAATTAATGGACATGCTCCACCTCAAAAAATCCAAATCCACCAAAACCACTAGAGCAAGCGACTTAAACCTTAGCACGAATATAAATAGGACGTGCTGGAGGGATAGATTTATCACTCAGAGACTCCCTATGCTGTGGAATAGAATCCCGGTCCATGTGAGGCAGAGCATCTCGCTGACTCTGTTCAAGAGAAATCTAGACCTGTGGATGGGAGATCGTAGGTTTACCCCGGGAATCATCTCTGTGTCACTGCTGGACAGAGGCACAACAAACTAATGGGCACAGTATTTTTTCATATAAGGGGTGGCGTAAGCCACAAAAATTTGGGCTAGGCTTATAAATGCCTTAGGGCAGATAGCCTAGTATAAACCTATGAACCTATAATACTTGTATGCCTCTAGGACAGAAATAAGATACTTTGACAAAAGGTAGAATGCCCACAGGTAATAAATCCAGAATTCACAGATGTTACAAACATGTAATGTGCAGGTCTGTAAAGTTCATTAAATATTCGACCAGCAACAGACTGCCAACATCAAAAGTAGTGGAAACTTGGGGATGGTGTCATTATCCTACAGTGGTATGTATACACTGCGCTGAAAAAATAATTAAATTATGAAGGCAATGATTCAGAATAATTTAAACTTTCATCATCCTTTCTTTAAGGGAATTCACAAGCTTTCACAGGATATCCATGGACTCTTAAGATGTATCCAAGTGGAGAAGTACATCAATGCCAGTACAAATGTCTGCTACCACTGCAGGCTAATCTCTAACAAATGATGGTGAGTTACAATGAGGTACTTTCCATAACCATGTGGGAAAAGTCCAGAGATCTCTGGAAGAGGCAGCCTGTGTATTTAGTCTACAAAATATAATTAAATTAGAGGGCTCCTGTGAATATTGCAACACGGGTAAGGTACAAGCCTTTCATGTATTTACTGAGATACTATAAGATTTCACAAACATAACAGCAAACAACTCAGAAGTGGTACTAATCCAAAAAACATCAGGCACTGACACTGGAAGTCTAAGATGAAGGTCATATGACAGCCACAGTGAAGGGTGACATATAAGGAAAAGTGGAAGGACACCACTAGAGACAAAAGTGAAAACACTGCTGGTCTAGAGATGGCGATGGTAATTTCTGCTGGACACTGTGCATGCCAGTTATAATTATGGTACTTATGTTTCCACTCTATGCAGCACGGTCAAGGGCTATGTGTAATTAAATAAATGTACAGTCAATGCTTTTAAACAAATAAACTGATGACACTAAAGTAAATACTGTTAAATAGTGCATTCAATACTACAACCATATATATTACAACTGGGCTTACTATCAAAGATTTATTTTAAAAACACTGACACATTTTGCAAAGGGGAGAGGCTGAACTCCCCTGACATGGGAGGGCAGTACTCCTCACACTCCTGGTTCTTATACATACTAACTTCAAGATCTCTGTACTTCAAAGGAGGGGAACAGGCATCAAGGTAGCACTCATGACTTACCATATTAATGTTAGTTGCTCAAAGGTGCACAATGAACACTGTAGGAATAACAATTATCCCAAGTATTATGTATCAGTTAAAGTACATGCTAAGCAAAACTATAAAGCTGTCTGATCAAGGCTCTTCATGAAAGGTGTAATCCTAACATCCTGGAAACATGCATCAGTGCAACTCATCATATGCACTATACCAACAGATTCACAGAGCAAAATGAAGTCCAGAAGAAAGCAGAGTCGGAGTTGCCACAGGGATAATTCCTTCTGGGGAAATTTTCCTGCGCCATGGAAAAATAACACACCTATGAAAATATCAAACTTGTTATTTCACTGGGAAGCCCCTCAGATTGCTCTTTCTGTGGAGTCGCACACTTTCACAGTAGGACTACTGTCAAAAGCACTCCTCCTGAATGGACAAGGCTAAATATTAGCTGTTCAAATTATTAAGTAATCAAAACAGCATAGGTTTTCAATCACTAAATGAGAAATTAGGTGTCCTTAAGTTAGCTACTATAAAGACAGAAATGCTCTTTTCTCATCAAGATACAACAACTTCAGTACTAAACATAAAATGTAAAGGTGTTCATCCTCCTGCATGAGGACTGCTGGAGATTCTTACCCAACATAAAAGGCTGTTCTTTCACATTTTTGGTAAGTACACTATTTACTAGGTATTTCCTTTTCGGTCTTTTTTTTTTTTTTTTTTTTTTTAATAGTTACAGAATTATTCAATGACTGTGCCCTGCAGAACCCACTTTATGGGCATGTACAGATTTCTATGATATCCAATATATTTATTTAGATACTTAGAGCATACCTCAACCTCTCTGTGCAATAATTAGAGACAAAGGCAAAAATAATAAGGGGACAAAGGCCCAAGATTACTCTTTTTTTTAAATACAGATTTATACAATAACTATGGCCTACAGAACATATTTACAGGCATGTATATAGCTTATTTGTGCAGTGTTTGCTATGTTTATTAGCTACTTAAGGAAAGGAGTGTGAATGAATATATTAATTTCGGATACACATGCTTAAGTTCGCAGTAGCAGTTCTGCACCTGTTTTTCACTCATTACTGCTGTTGACAATACACTTGTTGGAAATGCCCTTTTTCAGCTAAGTGTTGTCTGTGAATCTCAAACTGAAGTGGTAATCTTCAGTAAGCAGTTCTACCATCTGTACATTTGTGCTAACTTTCCAGTATGGTCTCCCTAATTCTCTCTAACCACATGCAAAGCATTACAACTCATTTGTGGACTTTTTATGACAGAACAAAAGCTATGGAGCCTTTCCTCAACCAACAAATGCTACATCCCATCTTTTAAAACTTGTTTTAGCTTTTCTTTATGCACATTCATATTCCTTACTGGGGGGTCAGCCATACTTCTGAGTTTACAAAGACCACAACAGCCATCTTCTCTTTCCCATCTTGCAGTAAATGTAACCTATACATCTGTATTATATTTTTTAATGCAACAGGTAATTATCCTCATTAACAACACATAAACAAATAAAAATAAATATAAGTAACCATTAATTACTTTCTACCAATAATAAAAAACACATTACTGTACATTGCCTTATTTCCCCACTGATCCATGGTCCTACCAAATGCAGCCATGGCAGCAGTTTAACTCAAATGCCTTTGCTTATGTTTATCATAGGATCATACTAGGCTATCTGCCCTAGGGCATTTATAAGCCTAGCCAGAGTGTGTTTGGCTTTCGCCACCCATTTTAAATTAATTTTGCTATGCACTTTTTCGAGGTTAGTATACTGTGCCTCTGTCTAACAGTGACACAGAAGTGATACCCGGGGTAAACCTACGATCTCCCATCCACTCATCAAGATTCCTCTTGAAGAGAGTCAATGAGGGACTCTGCCTAACCCGGACTGGGATTTTATTCCAGAGTGAAGGGAGCCTCTGGGTTATGAATCTGTCCCTCCAGCATGTCCTATTTATTTCAGTGCTGAGGTTCAAGTCTCTCGAGCACGTAGCTCGATGGGATTTGGATTTTCTGAGGTGCAGCATGTCCATTAATTCTGGGTTGGACATGGCTTTATACGTCAGGCACAGATCACCTCTGAGCAGGCGGTATGCCACTGAGTAGAGCTGGAGTTTCTTTAACCGAGCAGCATTAGGCATCTGTTTGAGCCCTTTGATCCTCTTGGTGAGGTACTTTTGGGGTCTTTTCAGTTGCTGCAGGTGCCTGGTAAGGTACATCCCAAAAGGGGCATTGTACTCATTTATGGGTCTGATGACAGATGAGTAAAGAGGCACGATGACCTCCCCTGATCTAGATGTGAATCCCTTCATGATTAGGTGAGCTATATAAAATGTTTTTCTAACCACTTTGGCCATGTAGTTGTCAAATGAGAGATTGCTATCAACTTGGGTCCCCAGGTCCCTAATTACTACTTCTGTATTTAATGGATTACCACCTATGTGGTAATTTGTGGGCACTTTGTTTTTGCCAAAGGGGATAACTATACACTTTTTGGCATTTAGCTTGAGGCCATGGCTCTGACACCAGTTGTCTGTTTCTATGAGGCCCTTTTGGAGGACACTTGTGTCGGCTGGGGAGTCAATTATGGCGCCCAGTTTGCAGTCATCTGTGAACTTGGTCAGCCACAGTCCTTCCGTGTTGGCCTGTACCTCCGAGAAATATATATCGAACAAGAGAGGTCCCAGGACTGAGCCTTGTGGGATGCCACTTGTAACTGGTTTGGAGTCTGACATGGCTCCAGTAATTCTAACCATGTGGGTTCCGTCCTTGAGCCAGTTTGCAACCCATCTAGTGACATAGGGGTTTATATTTAAGCTGGTGAGCTTATCTATAATACCCGTGTGGGGTATTGTATCTAAGGCTTTTGCGAGGTCCAGGTAGGCTGTGTGGACCACCTTCCCCTCGTCAATGGCCTTGGTGACTGTTTCAATGAAATCGACCAGGTTTAAGAGGCAGAATCTATAAAATTAGAACCCTTAAGTTTCTCTTAAAAAAGCCATGCAACTCTTGTATGCCAAGAGAAAAGTACAGTTGTACAAGTAAACTTACATAACAATAGATGTTCAAATGATCACTGCTGCAGTAGCCTTAGTTATATGGATTACATCCTACCAAAGATAGAATATAACTGGCCAGCTACCAAAGTTTCAGGGCACCTTCCACGTGCCCAAACTATCAAGCAGCTTGAGCTGAGCTGGCCAAAAGGCATGTTTGGGCACCAAGCCCTTCATAGCTTTCCTGCCAGCAGAGACACAGAGAGAGGCTGAGCCCCGAAAAGACATTGTTAGGATCAACAAAAAATAAACATCCGCACCCTGGCATAAAAAGCGTACCAAAAACAAGGGAGCTGTAGGGAGGGAGGGAGTGGTTACTGCAGCAGTGATCATTTAAACAACATAAACATCTACTATTATGGTATGTTTACTTACAGAACTGTACTATGGTCATCATAGTAATCACTGCTGCAGTAGGCTTAGCTAGATGGGCAGATTAGCCTAGCTCACTACATTTGGGAGGGGTGGAAGGGGAATGGTCCAGAAACACCTGGAGAATGGTCCTAGCACAACCTAATCTAGACCTAGGGAGGGAATGCCTTGTAAATGTACATAACAAGGACCAAGTTGCTGCTTCTTGAATACTTCTAGAATCCATCCTTTTCCAAAAAGCCATAGATGAAGCCAAGGCCCTGGCAGACTGGGCCTTGACTCTGCTTGGAATAGTTTTGTCGTGGTGAGAACAACAAACACTAATAGCCTGAAACAACCATTTGAAAATAATATGTTATGACACCGATTGTCCCTTCTCCTTACTTTCACAGGAAATTAACAATTGATCAGAAGATGTGAAAGATTTTGTTCTGTCAAGATAGTACCAGAGTTGTCTATAGACACTCAAGGTACGGAGTACTCTTTCTCCTTCAGTTTTAGGTTCAGGAAGGAAAACAAGGAGAGGGATAGTTTGACTTAAAGTTCAGATAAAACTTCAGGCATAAAAGGAGGATTAGTGCTCAAAGAAACCATGTCTCTGTGGAAAAAAGAGACAGGGTTGATTCATCATAAGAGCTTCCAACTCAGATCAGCTCAATCAGTGAAACAGCCTTCCATGCTAATAACCTCTATTCAGCCAGATCAGCCAGTTCAAATGGAGCAAGTGCTGGCTTCTTTAACACAAAATTAAGATCTCAAGAACAGGCCATGGATTTTCTTGGGGGCCTCTTATGCAAAACCCCTTTGAAAAACATTTTGACATGAGAATGCATTGCAAGAGGATGAGGATCCATGGACAGAGATGCTGAAATGCCCCCCTTCCACTTTGAATTGTAGCTTTCTGCTCATATTATGTAGACATAGCTCTAAAACATCCCTTTGAATTAAGTAATCCTAAACCTATTTGTTCTTTTGTGAGATCAACTTGTCCCAGATAGGTTTTTACCATCTACCTTTAGGTATTACAGCCACCACAGTTTTTTTTTTTTCAACAAATGTCAGTTTCTCCCCTCCTTTTAAAATACTGGTAAACAAAACCTTCCATACCTTTATCACTTTCTTCCACCAAACTTCCATTAGAATACCATCTATTCCTGGAGACTTTCCTGCAGATTGGTTATATGTAATAATTTTTACCTCATTCTCCTATCTTAATTGCTAGTTGTTGAGCCTAATCTTAACTCTACACCCTTGGTATATTTAAATCTTCTATAAATATTTCCATTTGTGCTTTTTCTCGATTTCCACACCTCTTTGTTTATACAAATTTCCATAAAATTTCAGAAATCTGTCTAACACCTCTACAGGATTTCTGGTTATGCTTCTTGTTGTAAGATCCCCAAGTCTGGCAGCAACACTTAACTTTTTGTTACCCAAGTCATTGTGCCAAAGTTTTTGTACACTGGAATTATTATTAAAAAAGTTGCTTAAAACCAGTCTTTCTGAACTCATGCATATTACTCCAAGTACTCCCTTATTTTTTGCCTTCTTCTGTGAGATTCCTCTTATTTTGTAATACTTTAACCATTGTCCACTCAATTTCTATTACTTCTTAACCATATTTCTTTCAGTTTTATTTCTACCCTATTTTTAAACTCTACTTTCATTTTATCTCACTCATTAGCTTTAACATCTGGAGTACTTTCCATCTTCCTTGATAACTCACAGATAATTTCCACTACCCATTCCTTAAATTCCTCTCTTTTTAACAAGTGGGGGAAATCCAGTGTCTCATTTTTACTTCATCACCCTGCATTTTTATCTTACTAATTATTGGAGCATGTTGTGAAAACAGTTATAGATGTGAAATAGCTATTGGATGCGTATTAAAGTTTTCACTTAAATGGACACGTTCCTGTGAAACATAATTTCGATCAAGTCTAGCCAGTTACTGTACCTTGGGTAATATGCAAATTCCCTCAGAGTTCCTGCCACTGAATTCACGTCTTTCATACCAAATACTGCATACATTTCTTCAGAACTCTATCCTCTTGTTATATTTCCATTATAGGCAACCTAGATGCATCCTCATTGTTGCAAATCAAATTCTAGTCCCACCTGTAAGTAACACTCCCTGCAGACAGCTGATTATCTCTTCAAAAATTGTTTAAGCTCCAAAATAACAGTTTTAGTGTAACATAAATACATGCCCATGCAATCCTCATCCTTGCCAGTATCCCCGTACTACTACTACAAATCTGATATCATGTTTCCCCTCTTCTATCACCACTGGAGCTCCTCTAGCAATTAATACAAGTACTCCTGTTTTCCTTGATCCCTGATATTCTGCAGAATATCTATCCAGAAATCCTTTATCAGATTCATATGCTCAGTTTTTCCAAATGTCTCTTTTGTAGCACTGTGATTTGCACTCTGCATTTCTTAAAATAATTAAGTATTCTTTCCTTTTTGTCTATACCAGTGAGACCATTCATATTCTAAGATACTATGCAAAGTGTTGCAATTAAAGTAGTCATTATTCCTGCCTATTATGTATGGGAGCTTTTTAAAATGTCTAATTCCAGCTTTTGTGATACATGCATCCATTAATGTTTGGCAGGTTAATTCTCAATACAGCTTTTTCTTATCAAACACTGCAACCTGTGTCACATTTTACAACACTTTTTGTTTAATAAAATCCAAACAAAAAAAAGAAACACCCCCAGAATATCCCCATCATTTATTAACTTAATACACACACACACAACTATGCATATCATCACATAATGTTTAACCATCCTAGTAGGAGCATTTGTGACAAATAGAAAACTGCTAACACAGGCCCTAGTTAACCTAAAATGGAGGTTTATCCATGCTAAGACACACATTATTACCTGTGATTCTACTTACACTAATGGGTATTTTTTCTTTATCTCTATTCCTCCCCACCCAGATGTGAAACTTACATGCATACTTTGAGAAATCACTTTTAATGATATTCAGTGCTCATATTTACTTGTTTCCACTTAAAATTCATTATGAATTTAAGCCAAAGGTCCAGACATTCACTATGGAAAAGTAAGAGAAAACATACCAACTATACATATATTATTGATCTGTGTACTTTTGACATCCCATCTTCCACCTCAATAATCCAATTTTACAGCCTATTAACTTAACATGCTTTTGTCTAACTTTTCTTCTCTTTTCTACACTGTAATGCCTATATTTCTGAATACAAAGAAAAAGAAAAAGAAAAAAGGAAAAAAAAATCTTGTTTACTTTAATAACTATCACATACAAGAATTAAAATACTTTACTATAAAATACACAATTTATATTGTGAAAGGTTTCATAAAAACCTTAATTGTTTTACTTACACAGTTACGTTTTCCTTCCTCCTCCCCCATCTCCTCAGAGTCCTTCCAAACTTAATGACATGAAGTGAGACAAATGCCTTTAAGTTCCTCACAAGTTTAACAAAATCAACAAAAGATCATTCTTTCCACTTTATACATCTGCAATTCACAAATGCCATGGATGCTTTGCAACCTCACATTTATTCATTGATTTCCATGTACTTGTTGTCTTCCTGTTCATTTCTATCTTCCAGATTCCAATTCAGTTCCATGGTGCTCCCGATTCTTCTGGTCAAGTTGTGTGTTTTTCTCTGTCTCTCAAGCATTTTCCTTTGGAACGGTGAAAAAGGTTTCATTGGCCATGTCTCTGTGTGTGCTTTATTATCAGAAGAATGAGAAGCAAAATCCCCTTTTGCCTGATGGATCACTTTTGTTGGACAAACTTTTGCATTTCCTCCTTAGCCTGTTCTGCATCAAAAATTATTCTGATCCTCCAGGAAAAAAATATTCTGAAGACAGCTGGATAAAGCAGTTTGAATCTCACACCTGCTTTCCGACATTCCCTTATTACTGGAATAAATTTGTTTTTCTTATGCCTGGTGCACAGCGAAGAATCATTTTCCACAAACAATGTACTGACTCCAACTTTTAATACTTTGCCCTTTTGCCACTGGCAGGATCAATTCTTTCTGCTGGTAGGTTTGCATCCCTACTAATAAAGGTCTTGGCTGCTTTTGTGTGGCCATATTTGGAGCATGCATATAGTGTGTCCTTTCAATAAACAGTTCCTGCTAGGGAATACTAGTCCAGTTGCTTATTTGTGCCTTCATAAAATGAATACATTCTGTTCTTTCTAGTTTGTCTGGTACATCAGAAAATCTCAGATTTTCCCTACATGCTCTGCCCTCTAATTCTACTACTTTTTGAAACATTTCTTCTTGAGCAGTCTCATACTCAGCCAGCCTTTTCTTCATTTCATCCTCTGAGTTTTGCAGTTTTTATCAGCTCAACTGAATATCTGTTTAAAGCTTCTTCCATTTTCCAACCTTTTGAGATGATGCACTCACTTACTGTTTTGTTTATTTTAATCATCTTTGAGCACATTTGACTTAGTTTTTCTTCTAGATTACTGGAGGCCACATCTTGCACCAAAGCTGGAGCTTGAACTGCTTTTTGCTGAACAGTTGCAGGATTCTTCTCAGTCAACGTGTATTCTCTTCACGTTTTCTAGTTAATTTTCTTTCAGGCTCCTTTAGTTTCTTCTTTGCAGGCATCCAGGCATTGTACTTACTAGCCAATAACTAAACTATAATCTCTGTTGCAGTTTTTCAGTTTCTGTGTTCACAATGGGAAATCTGAAATTAAGCTGTTAATCAGTGTGCAGTCATCTTGGAAAATCATCATCTGGGATGATCTTAGAATGCAACCAGGTAAACCTCCTCAAAAGAGTACCAGTGGCATTGCCCTGGAAGAAGTATCAGCAGAGTCATCCACATACTGTAAAACAATGAGTTGTGAAATATAAAATGGAATAAACTAAATTATTTAAAGCAGATTTTCCTCACAAGAAGAAACTGCAGACAAAGCATTCTGTATACTTTCACAATTAATCAGAATAAACATATATGCCTTATAAAAATTCTGAAAATCAAAGTTGCACAGGCATACACTTTTCCCACAGGTATCAATAATCTTCCCATCCTCATAAAAAAGTGGGATTGGAATTAACCAAATGTTTAGGAGCAATAGGACTAACTAAAGTTATAGCTGCTAGTTCATGTTTGGGATGAGTACATAAAATCTTAAGATTGAAACAATGTATACATTTTATCTGCCTTTTGAGGGGCTGCAGGCTATCAGGAAAATTACAGGCAGTGACACATCCATCAAAGATGAGAGAACAAGAAGAATGCTGAAGGCTCTGGAAATTCCTTCTGTAACAGCTCACAGTATTTTCTGAAGGACTGAGAAACCTCAGTGTTTACTCAGGGAAGAAACTAGCACATTCTGGAAATAGTCTCAGTGAAAGAGAACTCTCGACAGGGAGAATCAGAAGCTGAGCTCTCCACTAAGTCTGAATCAGAAAACTGAGGAGAAAACTGTGTCCCTTCACTTTCTATCCTGATTCAGAATCTTGAATCCTGAAACCACCTTATAGGAAAGGCCAACAGGTTGGATTAAACACTGAGCCAGACCAGAAATTGAGGCAAATTGCTAGCCTGCTGGGATAGGAAAGGCTCTTTCCTTAAAATTTTCTTTTTGTGGCTGGAAAAAGGCCAACCATGAGACTGGTAGATTGTTCCAGATCAAGCCGAAAATTGTGCCTCCTTCCCATGGACAACAAGTAGTGTAGACTGGTAAAAATTTAAATTCTTTAAAAGTCACTTTTTTTACACAAAAGTGCAGTAAAAAGTACTTTAAAACACTTTATTTATTTTGGTGCTGGCAAACAAACAAATAAACAATTTCTCCAAAGAAAAAATATGGTTTTCAACTTCTTCAAACAACTTTAAACTGAAAGGAAAAAAGTGTGTTCTCACTTAAAGGTACAGTTAAGTCTTGTGATAATAATCCAGTAAAACAAGCTACCAACTTAAAATAACTTTCCTAACCAGGAAAGTGCAATAAAACAATATATTTTTTTTAATGTGGAAAGTTTTTCATCCAGGGGAACTTACATGCCCAGTAAAGGGATAACACAAGCCTATCGTTGATCCTCGAAATTCCACAGAGAAGTGTTCTATTCAATGACATGAAAACTCTTGATGGGCATGGTGCCCCAAAACCTGTCTCTTTAGCTAGCTCAACTCAATCTGAATAATGGTTTGGCTGCATGGAAGGTGCCCTGAAGCTTTGGAAACTAGCTGGCTGTTATATCCTTGGCAGGATATAACCCATACAAGCTAAGAATACTGCAGAAGTGATTAATATGATGAACATATTGTTCACAATCTTCTTGCAATAACGTTGACAGCAATATAATCAGAAATAATAAAGCTTGCTTGTGCTTAGCCCATGTCCTGCCTGCACCACCACTACATCAGTAATAACACAAAAAGGGTAAAATACAACCTTCCCTGGCCAAAACTCAGAAAGTAATTCCTGTAGTTCGCGACACTGCATTAACTTAGGGCTATCAAAGAAGATAAGCATCCAAATTCCACTTGTCTCAGACCAGCATCTCCAAATGGTGTGAGCACTTATATATTTATTTACTTTTGCCCGGTGCCCTTCATGTTGACATCAGCTGCTTGTCTCTCTCTCTCATGGGTCAACAACCTGCAATAGTGCTGCTGATAAGAATGAAGAGGAACAACAGAAAAGTACTAAGAATCCTTGATGCCACTGATATCACCACCCCCGCCCCAAGTCTAAGTACATCATTGATGGTTCAGTAAAGAGGCAAAGAACAAAGTCAGAGCTAGTAGGGTCATATATATTGACTGGTGCTCCAATGCTTTTCCTAAGCCTTACTCACCAGAATGCTGATGTTATTGTACTTTAAAGCTGGGCAGGTAATAAGGCACAATCTGCCTCAGGCCATACAGCAGCCATTTCTTCTCAACTAGCCTTAACATCCAGCCAAGAAATCCGTCCAAGTCCCAGCCTCCAACAGAGTTCAGCCACAGGTTTCCCCCACTAGAACAATTACTTTCTCCCCACCCCCACAACTGCAGGATGGGCATGTCCATCCTGCCCGCCAGCTCCATCAAATGCTCAAGTCGCTAACAGATCCCAGGTCTCTTGGACAATATTTTGGGATTTCCCTTTATGCCACCATAGCTGGAAATGTGCATTATTTTTAATTTGCTAACACAGCAGTACACTTTTGTGATCAACCATGTTTGTGCTAAAGTTTGGATCGGTTTCCACTTGTAAATGTGTGCTTATGAAAACCAGGCACTTGGGATAAGCATATGCTGAATCCTTACCCAGTCATCCAAATCCCATATGGCCAATATTAACTACCAACCTAACGAATGTATTAACAAATCTGTCTAAACTGTAATAATTTTTAAAATACATTACCCGATTCTCTTCTCCACAGACATAATTCTACACCATTTATGCTTTCCTTACTTATAAACCCAGGTTTATTTAGGCTTTCAAGACTGATTAGTCACCAGTGACTAACATTCCTGTTACAGAACACCAGCGCTTCTAAACTACAAATGAAACAAATTTGTTTTCCAGTAACAAAAGGACTGGTTTTCATAGCTTTCTCTCCGAAATCAGAAATATACGTTTAAAACAGCTAAACATTTCACATTTAACAACTGCTCACATTTTTGCAGGACCACCTTAGATAGGCAGCCATGTACTTAAAAAAAAAAAAAAAATCACTGCCCTAATATGTTTGTCAACATGAATTTTGCTGCTCCTACTAGATGTCATCTGCCATGCCGCAGTGCCTTATCTCGTACTCAAAAGCAGAGTGGAGGGAGATGGGGCACCCTTTACAACACCATCATGGCAACTATGAGATTCTCTCACTGGGACTACCTGTATTTTAACAGGCAAAATGATACTGTATCTTAAGCAGTAAAACAAAAGAAACTTTAACGTCTACAAAATGGTGCCTTAACTTTGATTTAAAAAAAAATAGAATTAAGTTCTGTACATTAGTTAACAGAAAAGTATCTCCTGCAAATTCAGCTTAATTTAGAAATATCTCAATCTGGGCATCGCAAAAAGCAACTGCAAAGCATGTACTACATACCATTGAAGGTAAAAAAAATTAATTCTGACTGACATCTCACAAGCAAATAGATAAATGTTCATATGAACCCGTTAATCATTTAGAAATTGTAATAATGTGTGCAAGATAATGGGCTCCACAATTATTACAAGCACGTAGACAACAGTGCTGCAAAATGAAATATTCAAGTACTGGTGTGCTGTTGAACAAACTGTTCTAATTAAGCCTAAAATAACCTGCATATATATAACCTATGTATTGCACTAAGGAATCACATATTCAGTGACAATAACAAGATAAAAAGGTATTGTTGGAAGTCTGTGAACTGAGCTATGAAATCAGATTCTACCTAGATGCCCCAGTTTCTGGAAGTATTTACATACAAGACTCATTTATCTTATAGGCAAGTATACTCTGTTAAGAGCTTGATGTGACTTACAAATGGGAATAAATAGGGACCTCATTGTTTCTAATGGTCTGTTTTAAAGGCACAACTGATTAAGGTGCTCAACAGCAGCAGAAACATCAAAAATACACAAACACACACAGTTCCAGCTGCTTATGGTTCACCTGCTCAAAACCGAGCCCTCATTTGTGCATTCTGGTGCAAGACACAAACATACAGACTGCTTTGGATAAATATACTTTCAATGAGTCTGTATGACCTCAGAAGCAGTACATTTACAGATCAGTTCCATGGAGGCAGTGCACTGTATTGTTGGAGGATGTAGGGAACTTGCACCCTGCAAAAAAAGTTTTTTTAAATCCACTGTCAATCGCAAGCATAAATTAAGTTACACAATTGTCAGTGGGTATGTGGAACTCCAGAAACTGGTGTTGAAGATAAAGCAGATCTTATATACACAATTATACATACTTAGAAAATGTAAGGAGATAAAAAGTCAAAAGTGCTTTTAAGAAGTTGATACACATTGGTTGCACAGATTTATGGAAGGTTGCATATTGCACGATTAAACAAGCACTGCTTTAATGTCTACTGTTTTTTGAATAATTTGATGGTTACAGTCTGCTCCATTGCAAAAAGGGAGACAGTCCTATGACCCAAGTGAATGTGGTTCAGTAAGTATCTCCTACACTGGGTGAGCTTATGTGGAGGGAAAGTAATCAAAGAGCTGTGCCCGATCACCTCTCTCTCTCTGAGGCAAGGGATAGGAATTTCATGGAAAGGAGAGGTGCAACCACTAGTACCAGAGAGCAAAGCAAGCTAGAGGCCTCAGATTGCCCTAAGCATGCTCCTTGAGGTTGGAGCTACAAGACAGGCACATAACTACAGAGGTGTGGATGGTCATCTCTGTGGGTGAATGCTCAAAGTGAGCTCAAACCTGCACAAGGGAGAAAGGGCATAAAACACTACCTGCCCATAATATGACAATCTCCCTAGTCAATCTGGCCCTTTCAGAGAGAAACAAATAGGCCAACTGGGTGAAAAAGAGCAGACGGGGTATGGTCTGTGGGGGGCAGCAGCAAAGAAAAAAAAATCTGATTCCCAAGATTCAATTCTGCAAATATTAGTTTGTTAAAGAGAATACCCAAAACATAGAATTAACCAAAAAGTTCCTCCTTTCCAATATGGCACACACAAGTCTTAAGAGTTATCGTTTCACTACAATACCAACACTGTCTCAGATAATTACCATTTGCTAGGCTAACACTAACTCACAGGCAGCACCATGAAGCACTAAAATAGTTTTCTGTGTGGTCTGCTCCCAGTTTTGGCAAAGGCTTCCTGGTTTATAAAATAAGACAGAGTAATTATCCAGTCAATCAGGCTCTATTATTTGTGCAACACAAAGGCTGACAATTCAAAAGACAAATAATGGGTCAAATACTTGTATTTAAAATTCCTATTATTTTTGCCCTTCTCATAAACAGTGCTTTGTTATTTTGTCTATCTCCATTAAAATCTAAGTGGAAAAAGGTAGTACTCAGACTCTTCTTGTGGCAAAGAAACATTTTATTATTTTATGTTGTACTTTGTGCAGGTTACTGTGGATGATGGAATATTTTATATACAATTTGCCTTCTTGTTTTTATACGGCTTGGTCATGACTCAAAGACAGTATGCTTTAGAGAAGATAAACCCATTTGGCAGATTAATTAGTAAACTAATTTATTTTATCTATTTATTTTGCACTTTGTTGACCATCTTACTCCAGGACAAGGGAAATCCTATTGCTCTTTTTGATAAGAGCTATGGGGTCTTTTGCATCCACCTAAGCTACCGTACCACAAGATCAGGCAGATGGGGAGGGCACACTCAGGAGTGCAGCACCCCCTTCTGCTGCACCTGAAATGAAATGATCCCAAACACCTGGTGTGGGAACATAATACACAGCCTTTTGATCTTCTACCACTGAAAGTGAGTGTGATAACCTGATAAACCACTGTCACTGCTTAAATTAAATAATGCTTAGTGGCAGTATGCCTGAATATAAAATGCATATGACTAAAAATATGCACCAGCCACCATGTACTGGAACTGTGTCAATATCAAACATTATAATGCATATTCCTGCACCACTGGCATTAAAAATTGGGGTTGCCGTTTGCTGGTGAAATGTAAAGCAAAGTAGTTTTAGGAAACTGCTATAACTTTAGATGTTCGATCATATTAATTGATGTGGTACTAACATTTAGGATTCCTACCTGCAGAAGCTTGACAGATAGCCTGACTTCCAGACCTCTTTGCCTCCCCCTCCTGGCTCAGCAGACACCCTCCTCTTCCATGTGGATGAATGGATGTTGGTAGTATTGACAGCCATCAGCTTTCTTGTCCCTGCTAGAACACTTAACACAAAAGTGCCACAGTACTATCAAACCTGGGACAATGCATCCGCTAGGGAGAGGGAAACTAACCAGAAGGCCCCCAAGCTGCTTTTCCAGGCTATTGCTTAGCCCTAAGGAGGGGAGGCAGTTGATCAGGGTACCTCAACAGTAGGTAGAGATGGAAGGGGGAAGTGGTTATTAGTGTTCAGGCAAAAGTAGGGAGGGATATGATACTGTAACAGTGAATATAGTTGATCATTTACAATTATAATAAGTTACTAAAACAACTATAAATGCTGTGTTTTTTGTAATACCACTGTTGTAGAATTAACTCTTGGGAAGACTCCCAGAGTTATGGACCAGATGGTGGCTGGGCCTTTGAAAAGGAATAGACAGAAAACATGCCCTACCTTTGGAAGCACTCCCTAGGTCAGAATACTTAGAGATGGTTATGTACAGTGGGCCAGGCAGTTGTCTCCAAGACAGACTGAATAATAACCCCTCTCAGAAGGTTTGTGGTAGATCCTGTAGCTCTTGTGGAATAGGTCCTCACATGTCATGCTATTTGTTTTAATGTGATAAGATTAACAGAAGAAGATGCAATGAGCTACCCATTTAGGCACAGTCTGCTTGTTGACTGATTTCCCATCCCTACCTTTTGATACTATAACTGATACTATTTCCTGATGTGTTTTGCTCTGTCCAAATAAAAATCTTAGTTGTTGATGGACATTCAGCAAATGTCATTTTTTCACCCATATTCTGTAGTAACGGGAAAATACAGGTAGGTGAACAGCCTGTTTTTCAAGGAAAGCTCTGCCACCACTTTACGCATGGAGGGTGGGTTATAGTCTATAGATCGACTGTCCTTGTGGAAACTCAAAAAAGGCTTCCTACACATGATGACCTGCAATTCAGAACTGTTCGAGTAGAGGTTAATGCCACCATTTCTTCCAGGACAGAAACTTGAGAACAATAACAGCAGCAGGCTTCAAAGGGGACAAACTGAGTTTCTCCAAAACATAGTTTCCATCCCTTGGTGGACTGATTTCCTTTTTATGCAAGCTTAAATACAAAGCCCCTTTAACAAATTGTATTTGCCTTTAGTGAGATATAAGGTAGATCTATTTTGTAAAGGTATGACAGGTAAGCAAGAAACATTGACACCTGGGCAAAATGTGTGTCCTGGTCTCTGTTACAGCACCATAGGCAGAACATTTTCCATTAAGCTAAATATAATTTTCCTATACTGCATTACTTGGCCTCCCTCAGTATTCACAGCATATCCTCAGAAATGTGTCTGAAGTGGAGTTAATTCACCCTCATTGTAAACCTTATAGTCCTCTAATCTGGGATGGATTATGGACCCTTTGTTCTGGATTAAGAGATCCATATGCTGAGGCAATTGAACTGGTTGTGCCCTTGTTATACTCCACAAGTGGAAGAACCAATGCCGCCTGGGCCAAAATGAGGCTACTAATAGAATTTTAACCTGTTCTCCTTTATCCTGTCTTGCAGACAACACAGAGTAATAATGTCATGAGTTGTTACTGAGTTACTTCCTGTGCTACAGGGTTCGATGCCCTCAGATTTCATTTGCTTACTGTGCGACTGTGAGTAAGTCAAGGACCTGAATGACTTGATGACTGGCATCAATGCCATTATCTAATAATAACAACAGTAGTGGTAGTAGTAGTAGTAATAATAATAATAATAATAATAATAATAATAATCTTATTTGTTAACCAGGTAGGCCCAATGGACACAGTCCCTTTTCAGAGGCGATCCTAGAACTATGGCTAGTTAATGGACTTGCCCAAAGTAATATAGTAGGCAAACAAGAGCTGATGGAAACAAACCCTGTACAACAGGAATTATAACTTGCAACCTTAACCTCTGCACAAAATAATACAGAAATCTCATCTTCAGTAACTCAACTTGTGCTTCTCAGGCTGAATCTGAAAAGTCTAAGGTTAGCAACTGGGACACTTTTGGTAACAGGAATGGTACTCCAAGGATAAGGTAAACCTGGTTTTGCTACCATAACAGATTTTTTCATGCATGCCAATACTGAAATGGGGCACTGCATGGATTGGATGTACTGACACCATCTGTTTTGTAGGTACCATTGAGACTTTTTCATATGCAGTATTGCCAGGGGAACCATCAGGATATTAGGGGCCACATATCCCATGACAGTGAGGAATTCTCCTGCTGAGACTCAATTCTACTCTAAGATTTCCTTGAGTTAATGAGATACGAAGAGATCAACTCTCCCAGTCAGAACTTCTTGAAGAACAAGGTGCCATTCTTGAAGGTTAGTATCAGGAACTGGAAAGAATTCTGTATAACATCTACAACCTCCCGAATCTCCCACATGGATTTGCAAGAATGAGTAATCAGCCATATATGAATAAATGAATGCCCCCCCACCCCATAGTCTTGCAAAAGACAATTAATGAGCTACTGAAATTAGACACTGTAACTATACAGGGTGCACTAGACAAGCCAAAGTGCAAGGAGATGAACTGATAGTGTGTATCCCCTGCTTTGAATCTGAGAAACTGGCCACCCTATGGAATGTGGAGGTAGGCCTATTTTAAGTATAGGCTGATCAAAAAAACTTACAAAAAGAGAAAAGGCAGAAGGCTCTGTGTGGTTAGTATTATGAATTTCACAACTATGTTCAGTCTGGAAAGATCCAAAATAGGCCTCCAAGTCTTGGGATAAAATCTCATTTTCTTCTATTACCATCTGTATGGCTCCCTGGGATGGTAAGTTAACCAGGAAAACGATGTTATGGATTTAATCAATGGGAATGTGTGGAAATTCCTATCAATTCCATTTTCCTTTGGAAGTGCTGTCTGTACTCTGCTTTAATATCTGCAGGGGACTTCCACTGTGCAAACAGGGAGTGTGGGGATTATGGGACTGTGAGGTAGGTGTGTGGTGGCAGTGGGCTGAAGTGGGATTTATGGGGCTAACTTTGCCAAATCACAGTTACTCTCAGTGTCATAGCCCGGAGGGTCCCCCCAGTTTTACCTTCTGGTCAGCTTGCCAGTTCTTCTGCAGTAGCCTTTCTTTCCATTCTGTGGTTTATAATTGCCCTGTTTAGATTAGAAGAGCCAGCTTTCACTACGGTAACAGCTAACATATCTACGTGTAGGGGAATGAAAAAGATCACTGACAGACCGCATAGTTTTCCCCTTCAGTTTTTTTACATAACTGGACAGGAAGGTCCCAAAGAGAAGCACCTTATCCAGAGGGGTATCAAGGGGTCTCTGCTTTTACATTTTCTAACACAGCCTGAGTCCTCAAACAGGCATTTATCATAACCACAGTCCCAAAAGAAGCTGCCCTGCAAGATGCATCTATTGAATCACAGATGCATTTCATAGAGTGCCTGGCAACCTGGACATTAAAATTTCACAGATCAAGCATATCCCTCTTTAGGACTTTATCTTTCAGCTCTCTCTGTCTTTTTTCTCAGCTGGCTAAGGAAGCACTCGTGAAAGTTTTTCCACACGACACTGGCAGTTCAGAGGCCAAATACCCAGGGTGTCTTCTTCCCAAACTGGTTGAGGATTCCACTCTTCCTGTCATTAAGTATGGGGGTCCTAGATGCAGCCACATTAAATCTCTTGCTGAAATCAAAAGACACCATTGTTGGATTAGCCATAGGACACTCTTACCAGTGTTTGTGGAAGACATGAACACTGCAGTAATGGCCTTGTTTCCTAGGAGCACAGGACTGAGAATCTTGCTGCAAGGAAGCACTACTAAATGCATCATACGGGACTTCCAAACCTAGAGGAATGGCCAAAGGTATGGGGTTCAGGCAAGTCACAAATCTGACATCTAACCTAGGCCTCATATAATTCTTTGGCCTCTCACTTAGGCAAGTCACAAATCTGACATCTAACCTAGGCCTCATATAATTCTTTGGCCTCTCACTTAAAGGTCTTCTTCATTTTGTGAAGCGTTTCCCTAAATGAGACACCCTATGGTGCTGAAGCAGAGGACAAGTTGTCCTCAGTGACTTGCTCTAGATAAGAGACAGGAGACATTTTGTCAACATATGCCAATTCTTCCACCTATGATCTGGAGGTAGCTGAAGCCTCTGGGGAGATAATCCCCTGCGCCTTTCTAAAATGATGTGCCCTAACACAGACTGCTCCTCAGAGACTGAGTTGGCATAATGGTTAAGGTGTTTACCTAACAGACACAAGGTACAGGGTTTGATTCTCAGCTTTGAAGAGAATTTGTCTAGGCTTAAAATGGCTTGTAAGGGCAGCTAGCCTAGTATTTACCCATAACTGGTTGCCTGGACATCAAAAACTTAAAAGACATGGGCTAATTTGGAGAGGTAATGTGGTAGAACCCTAGGAGGAATGAAAGCCCACTTAGCCCATTTTAAGGTAACCTAGTATATGTCATTTTGGCTTAAGTGCCTTTGGCCTATACTTGGCAGCGCAGTCCATTCTTGGAGGCTTCAGCTTTATGAGGCTTCAATCTTGCCTTCTTCGACCTCCTTGTGCACTAAGCATACAGCTGCCACCCTCCATGGCACTGACAATGACATAGGCCTTGGACACCAAGGTAATGGCACCAGGGTTTCAGCTCCCAAAGACATGCTCTGGGTTGACAGAATGACAGCCACTAGAATAATCATGCCTAAGGCAGTCAGGATGCATAGGTGCATTGCTGACACTAATGTCTGAGACTGGAAGACTACTGCACACTATGTAGTGTTATCACACTCACATATTATCTTTTCCTTTGCATACATTTTGAATACTTTTTTCTTATGTGGGTGCTCAGAGGAACAGCCAGGGGGTGACATGGCTGCCTAGGACCAGTAGAGTGCTGTCTTCAAAGACAAGTACTTCTGAAGAAATTCCACCCGGCACTTTAAGGTTCTTTGGTTAAATGAAACACAATGGGGGCATCTTGGCGTGTTGTACTCTGAACCAAAGCAAAAAATGTGGAAGGCTTTTCAAGTGATTTTACTTCCTATTAATACAATAATTATGCAGCTTAGAAACAGAAATTTACAACTGCCAATGGTACAAATACACAATAGAAAAAGAAAACAAAGATAAGAACCCCATTGGAGAAAATGTATCTATAATGCTGGAGGCAGTCCAAACTGATGGACTGACACCACAACCAAAGGTTTAGGTTGTTCATTGGACTGCAACAGGAATGTATCTTTATACCAAAGACATTCTGACATTGATCTGGGAAGCAGTCCATAAGGTCAAAGGGGGGGGGGGGTGAAGAGCTCTGGAAGTCAGGACAGATGACAGGCTCTTGTACAGAGGAATCCCACAAGTCAGTACTACAACACAGAATGCTATGTTGCAGGGCGTTTTACTTTTCCAACTGTCGCACTTTACTGCAGAGGTCTGCCAGTGCACTGCACCAAGAATCATCATACTCCTTCATAAACCCTTTTTGGAGGGCAGATAAGACAAAGCAGTCCACTAATGCAAACTTAGTGTGAAGGGAAGAAGGTTGTCTATCAAGTTTGAAAGGCCCAAGATTCTCTCTCTTGCAATTTTTAGTCTGGAAACATGCACAAAGATGACACCAGGTTGAATTGTTTGGGTTGGAGGGGTGACTGGAAAAGTTAATGCATCTTTCTTGCACATCCAGCTCAACTGCCTCTCAGTATATCCAAGCAGCAGATTGGCCCACCCAATGCATGCAATCCATCTTCAGAGTCACACAATTCCTCCATCCACCACCACCCTCCTGCTTGCTTCAAGCATATAATTTCACTGCCACTGATGGTGACTTTAAAAGGCCACATCTTTCAGAATAAAGGCATGCTGTAACCAATATATATATATAAAACAACAGGCTGCAAACCCGACTCAATTAAGCAGTTAGAATAAAAGAAGAAATTATCAGAATGTTAGAGCTGTAAGGAAAACACTGTATTTAAATAAGGGAGGACCAAATTAAATGAGCAAAATATTAAAGATACACTGAAAATCATCTCTGTACAGTACTGATGTACCCACTTTTATGCAGCCTCAAGTCCTCAGTTAGTAAATCAAAACATCCAAAACAAGAATATGCAAACAGAATTACACTATGCAACTTCTAATTATGGTCAAAGCTTTCAGAAAAGAATGAATACTTTCTGTCCCAAACACCTTTATATTTCCGTCATACAAGATGAGAGCAAGTGATATACATCGCAAGCAGAATTTCTCTACCAGTTTATTCACAGTGTCATTCTCTTAAAAGCCTACAACAAAAACTATACATTTAATCTGCATTTCTCAGATTACACTCCAAAGTTTATGTTGTGTTCCATTTGAATATACAAGTTAAACAATTCATTCTGACAAATTTGCAGCACAAGTCACCCATTAAGTTACGATGAAGCCAGAGTAAACTCCACTTTAAGTAGCTCAGACCAGGACAAAGCATTTAAAATAATGAAAATTCACGAGTCGGCAAACTGAGGCAGCAGATCAAAGAATGATGGACAGCAAATGTTTATAATCATCATCTCAGCACTTCATTCAGTAAGTAAATTTGTTTCACTTAAATTTCTAACCAAATTCTAGGAATGATGACACTACTGTACTAAAATAAAATGATGGCATTCCTTAAAATTATCACACAGCTAAACAAAAGGCATTTTGGCAGATGTTATAAAGTAAGCAACCCTACCATCCAAGTCTTTTGAATGTAGCATGAACACCACTTATGTATATCCTGTGATACTTCATAAAGCAAATTAAGCAGTTATTGTCATGATAAATATGCAGCAAGGAATGAATCAAAAAAGCATGAATGTTTTTTCACACTAAGTAATCCACCTACATTATAAATCAGACCCAGATCATGGCTATATTCTATGCAAGAATTTTATTCAATTCCACAAAGAGAAACAATCACAGAAAATAAAAATGTTAACTCTTCTTTAAATTACTCAGGAACAGTACAGGTAAAATCCACATAGTATGAAATATAAAAGCCTCAAACAATCAGAAGCTTTCAATGAAAAAAAAAAACTGCTGCAGTTGAAAACACATGCACAGGAAATGTTTGTGCAGAGTTTAAAAAATGCACTTCTTGGACTATCTTAAAATATTACAGCAGATAAAAAATATTACAACAAAAAGTTATCTGCCAAGGAATAACCTTTTCTCAGATCATGTTTTATGTACCTTTATTTTGCTTCTCTTGCAAAAGGAAGAACTGGAGCCCTAAGATAAAAGAGATTTTTGGTAAATGGTGAAGGTGCAGAAATAAATGACCCACTCGACTACTGCGTAATTACACTGGCTGAGATTGTAACAATCTATCACATGAAAGAGGATGACACCACGCTAAGGGGTTAGTCAAAGGAGATCGCCTTTGACTAACTACTGGAGCCTGACGATCGATACTACAAAGATATTGCACTCTCAAAAACAATTGAACTCTAGAAAAAGTTTGGAAATAGGATTTAACTCTGATATTGATCACAATCCCATTGTGACCTTAACCAGGAGATAGGCTACAATTTCTTAAAGGCACATGCACTGTATAAATTCTGTCCAAAATCCAGGATTACAAACCATTTTTGCAATTAGCTACTTTAAGCCAAAAAAAAAGTAAACTGCTTCCAGTCAGAATCTACAAAAGGAAAATGATTCATAAGACAATAAGATTCCATTTATTACTTTATTTACCGAGGACTAAAATATGAAATGAATAAAGTGGTATTGAATGCTAAAAGGAAAGCAAATATAACCTACTGACACTAGCAACTGTCACCATTTAACTTTTCATTTATTGGCTGCATATAAGCTACGTTAAGAAAAAGTTCAAGGAATATGTTTATCCTAAAGAGACATATACTGAATAATATTACTATATCAAATTTACTTTGCTTTCTGTTGCATCAACACACAAAAATATATCATCATAAAGACTTGCAAGGCATAACTGTTTCTCTTTTTATTAAACCTCTTTATTAAATCATCAGAGTTTAAGTTGTCGCATGGGATCACATACATTAACAGAAAATAAAACGATCCTCAACAGAAACAGTTAACAAAATGCTTCTAGGCTTAGTTAAATGTAAATGATAATGGGTATTTAACTTACTTGCTATAGTCACTGAAAATTAATGAAAATATTTGTATTTTTTTACATTAAAAGTACCTACATATAAGCACAAAAACACACCCCAGGGCATAATTTTATTGAGAATTAATAAATTTCTTGAATGTAGTGAAGGTCACTTGGCCCTTGGCCTTGTACCTTTCAGTCTGCCACGAGTATGCATCAATTCTTTAGAAATGAATGCCCTAATGTGGTTTACTAGCTGCATATTACTAAACAAATTGAGTCATGTTATTGATTTTTAATTACAATTTCAAAAAAGAATGATTGTAATATATGGATTTTAATTAACCTGACAGCAACCAATCTTTTTTTCCCAAACAAAAAAGACATTCATCTATGTCAATAAGAAATAAATCTTCCTGTAATTATCCTATTTATAACAAGGAATAAACAAACAGGAAAGCCCATTTAAATTAAAGAATATCCTGGGTGCAATGGATAAGGTAAGGAACACTGCCTGAAGTATGCTGCAGTGTGAGCTAAACTAGTAATTAAGGGACGGTTACTTTCTGGCAGTAATGATGCAACATGAAGGAAGTCTGCTTACGCTCACAGATGTAAGCAACTCCACACAGCAACCATTTCTAATACCTTTGTTTTATTAGATCATAATATACCACATGGATAATTAATTCACTTGAACATGCAAAGGCGTTTCTCTAGACTGTGCTGGGGGTGCATACAGGCTTAGAACTTCGGTGCACATAAGTGAAAGGGTTGTCGATAGAATGTACTGACACTAACAAAATCCTTCTTGCACTAGCAGTACTTCAAACTTTGGCCCAGAGTCAGAGGAACTATAACAGCAACAGACTTTCAGAAATGCTTCATGGTATACAGCAAGTAAACACACCACAGCACAGTAAGATCAAACCTACAGTCTTCCTTGTTTTTTTCTCAAAAAATTAAAATTGGTTTTAAAACATATAAAAAAAAAGTTATTTGTGACAAAAATTGACAGTATAACAGTCAGTAACATGAAAGTTAAAATAACAGTACAAGCAGCAAAGAATCAAGTTGGAAGGATAAAAGTGTACCCAAGCACAACTATATAGAATATATACAACTTACATACACTCAGCATCCAACTGTAAACAGAGATGAATATGGCACAAGTACAACTGAAAACAAAATAAGAAACAAATGATGCATTTATGATGCCCTAATTTAAGATTTGTTTGTACTAGATCCTACACCTTAAGTGTAAACTGGAATTTATTTTTGTGTTTAGAAACTAATTTAATAATGGTGTTTAAACAATGGTGATGCAAATTCGGACCATGTTACAGTAGATAAGGAGCACTACCTTTTAGTTATTTAGAACTTGACATAAGTTCATAGGTGTATACTAGGTTTATGGCCTTAGAACCTTTACAAGCCTAGCCCACAGGATTACCCTATATTAGATTCATATTAAAGATGATTAGTAAAGCTTATAATAAAACTGCCTCCATACTTGCATGAAAAAAGTATAACACAAATTCTTCTAAAATAGGTCATAACTGTTCAGTGGATTTAGATTCCCATAACCATTCACAGTCATTCCAGTTATTTCACAATGTAGAGAATATTTAAAGTCATCATAGGTGCACATGAAGTAAATACATGATGGCCCCTCTAACTCAAAGAGGGAATGGTAGACTTTTCTATTTGTTACCCAGGTAGGGTCATTAGGCACAGATGCCTCTTTTTCAGACACAACCCCGTACTGTTTATGCAACTGACACTGCTCCAACTCACATAGTGCACGTAAAGACTGAGTAAATTAAAGTCAAAATTACAAAATAAAGCTCATTAGAGGTGCAGCTCATCAACCCTCCCCCAAAAATATTAGAATTCTGTTCTGACTTATCAAAAAACAGACTTACTGAAGCAGGATTTGAAGCGCAATGCCTCGGCCCTCAGTACTTTACTTTTCTAATGGAGGTTGCTTGCATCTTAGGACAATTCTATACAATAATCTCTTTTGTACAGGTAGTACCTCTGACAAATGAACATTAACACACAAATGGCCATTAATTACACAAAGCAGGGACCCCCACCCATGAACAGTTCATAGCCTTGTTTACTTTGTGTGTTTGTTAGTTTAGTAACCTTACTGATAAAAAACAAACAAACCCATTTTAGCTACAATTTGGGACAAGGAAAAATAATACATAAGGAATATATCAGTACAACACACCTCTGAAACAAATTATTTTTGTACTGTTAATCTATACACGACTTCCAGTCTAATTTTCAATTCTTATTAGATTAACACTGTTCAAGCATTATCATTAATTCCAGACATGCAACTGAATACAAATGTCGTATGCATGTAATGATACTTGCAATGACTGTCTAAAGAAGCTAATTTTACTGAAAGTTCTCAATACTGGTCTTACTGCTTTATTTATTTACTATCTCAGGTTAATACATTTGCTGTTTTTTAAGTACTTCACTGTTTTATAGAGCATCCTATTTAAGATCATTATTTTGCCAACATTTTGCTTTAAATGCCATACAGTGTTTGTGCATTGTGCAGTTTGTTGTACAATATAGGATCAAAAGCATATGCAAGGACAAAGAACCTCCGTCTTGTTAATTCACAACTGCACATGGTTTCTAGGACAGTGTTAGTAATGGGAGGACTGTGGAAGTACTGTGCAGTCTTCGATTAAAGTTTTCTGTCACAAGACTGCTCCACTAAGTGGCTTCTGGTCTGTAATACCACTGCGTTTTTCCACACTTTTAGACAGTGGAGACATGAGTCAAATGCATCCTTGTTTAGGAAGGAGAATGGCACCAGACATTTCCAAATATCTGGGAAAACACATATACTAAAGGACAAGTTTAGGATATGCAATCCCTGTCTCTGCAATAAATGTGGCATGGTCCTGACACATTGTTAGATACATGTCACATGCTATGCAGGGAATCAATACATGACAGAAACTGACATGGCCAGGAGTTGTCGACAGATCATTTTCTACAACTGTGAGAGCCACTGTTGAAAAGATGCTATCATTACACACACCCCTCCTTCTAGCTAGTACATTTCAAACTTCTAAAGGTGGTCACCCAAGTAATAGATAGCAGAGGACAGATATCATTCAAACAATAAAACACAATTCACAACAAACACCGGTCATTAAAGTAACAGTAATGTTTCAAAAGTCCAAGGAGGTCCATGAGACTACCTTCACTGGCAAATAGAGAAGTATTAAAAATATTTCTAAAACTATCTAAAAAAAATAATCTCTTCTGCTCTGTATAAGCATTATCAACTAAATTTATTTGACATCGACACTGAAACCCCCCTAGCTGAAGTAGCCTTTGAAATTAAAAAGGAGATTAAAAAAAGACCTGTCTTCCACTAGTATAACATTATAATAAGGTTAAAATGTCTTATCCCAAAAATCGCACAAGACAACTGTCATATCCTGGTTAGAATTAAAAAAAAAAAAAACTGCCTGCAGCCATTAAAAGGTAGCAGCCAAGACTGCCATTGCCATCAATTAAAGCAGACCCAAGTATATTAATGCCCTTAGTGAGATCCTTTATACTGATTTGAAATGCTGCCTGTTCTACTATAATCTGAGTCATGTGTTTACATAGTTTAAAATCTGTACAAGTAAAGGAAGGATACAGTTGCAAAAATACACACTGCTCAGCTTTACCTCAACTCAAAATCAATTTACTTGAGAATAACCAATCTTTTTTTATTTTTTATTGCTTAAAATACATTTGCTGTAGGCAGAACAATTGTGTACCATAAGGTTAAGAATTATTCTCCTCTCTTCTTGTATATATCAATAGTTTAAATACCGTGGAAGTTTATCTGCTATGGCTGTATATCCAAGACAGTAAAACAGTCCATCTGGATTTTATAAAACCTCCAGTATTCCTTTACACTGCCTACTGTTTCAAAAATGCTGCTAATAGTTAATGTCGTGTTAACATTTTCATTTGAAAGTATAAACAGAGCAGCTAACACTGTAAAGAAGATCAACAAAGTGTCAACCACTACATTATATAACACAGATTATTAAACAAAAATGTTTTTTCATCTGATAAACTGCATGACAGAGTATTGTGTATTGCTGGCAGCAGTCAACAGCTTTACTGCAACAAGGAACCATCCAACTGCAATAGGACTGTATTCTTCATGGTATGTCAATGACATGATAAAAAACGGTTCTACAAGTTTTTTTTCTTTTTTGTCCAGTGAAACAAGAATCCATACATGAGAACACAATCATAGTACAAAAGCAGTTTATGTTTTTATAATATATAACATTAAAATTAAACCATTATACAGTGGCTACTAAGCACAAATGAGCAGAAGTTGTTAATTCAATGGCATTCACAACAGGGTATACTCTTGGTGGTTCATATGAAGTACAAAATACACACGACATGCAGTGCACATTGCAGGACAATCTCAGTAAAATCTCGGAAAACACCATGAAACTGTGGTGATGCATCTATGAAAGCTTCTCCCATTTTACCACAGTTCTTCCTCTCCAAGCTGCAAGACTGTCGCATAAGGTCATCTTGGAGAAAAACAGGAATATTACACCTTCATCCCATTCAAGACAACTGAATAGGTAAGGAGAACAGATGGACTGAATCTATGTGAAAGTGAAGTATGGATCAGCTTCTGATACAAAGCACTTAAATTTTTTGGGAGGAAGGACAGAATACTGTGCAGGCTACTGCAGATACTCAGAAGAAATCTATATGCAGGGTAACTGTCACACCAATGTAATGTCACTTTGGTATCTCTTCTGAGGTAACACAATTAGCACAGAATTCAAAGCATTGGAAATGACTAAGCAGGAGAAAAAACAAACTGCATCTAAACTTGGGTGTCGTAGCAGTATCTTGAATATATAGCTGTTATCAGGCAGTCACAACATATATAAAATCAAAGGAGATGTTCCGGAAAGAAGTAGCCACTGAGACAGTGCTGTAAGCATTACGAATGAATCTTAACCATCTGTCAGGGGTATATTATTTAATACTAAACAGTTAGAGCCACTTTTAAGAAACAAAAGATAGACTGGCTTTGTCTCCCTTTCTGGAAGGAGCTAACAAGCCGATGAGGTTTATAAAGAAATGGTTTTCATCAGGTTTTATAAGAGCTTGGATGTCCATGATTAATACAATTCTTCAGTCCAGCTATACAGACATGAAGCCAACTGGCAGGTGCTATAAACTGTAAATCTGTGAGAACAATTTTGGAATGAACTTATGTCAGTACTAAAACAGGCTACTGTACCCCGGTAAAGTCTAGAAATAACCCCATACTCATCTGTGAAATGCACTGCTGCATGTTTTGTTGCAATGTGTACCACCTGGATGACTCAATCATGCATATTTTATTAGTTCATGTGCAATATTTCAATAGAAAGGAGAATATTAGTCTGTAGAAGCAACAATAAAAAAAAAAGGATGGGAGGGTGGCGTAAAGGTTAAGTTGCTTACCGTAGAAACACAAGTTTCAGGGTTTGATTCTCACAGGGGGTAATTGGCTAGGCTTAAAATGGTCCATGAGGGCAGTTAGCCTAGTAATCTATGAATCTATAAAAAAATGAGTGTTCATGCAGATACTGGTAGTACACTTTCTTATTAACAGGAAGCTATACTAAACCATTTATTTACCTTATTTCCTTAGCTTGCACTGCTGCATTGCTTTAACAACACTTTAGCTTAGACATCAATAGTCATACTCTCTTATCTTACTGGTTGACATGGCCATATTAGGATTAACATCTGAAATCTTTATATCTTGTTCTTACACTAAAACCCTTCCCTTTACGTACATCATCTTCACTGCACCACTGCTGAACAGCAGCCCAACACAACCGTAATGTCCTAAAAGCAACCATACTGTCCTTAAAGCTTTCTTTTCTTAACTGCACCACTGCCTTTTCACCAGCTTTCTCAAACATGTGCACTTCCATTTCTCAGCTTGATACAGTTACCCCACCAGTGCAGCATGCAAGGATTTGCTGAGGACACCCATCTCCAGGCCCAACATTTGCAGAATCACATACCTGGAGGACTTGGGTTGCAATAGTACTGCAGGCCTTGTACTGAACTGTGCTGCTGAAAGAATAGCAAGTCAAAGGACATAGTTCTCAATTTACTGGTCAGTCTATGTCCCCATCCTCACCTACAGTCATGAGCCCTGAGTAGTGACTAAAAGGATGGCATTGCAGACAAAATCAAAGTTCCTCTGGAGGGAAGCTGTGCTTAGTCTTTGTGACAGGATTCATTACATCATCAAGAAGTCTGACAATAAAGGATGACCTCAGAGTACTGCAACTGCTCACTAGTGTTTAGAGGAGTAAACAGAGGTAGTTTGGGCATCTCCTGAGTAAGGCACCTTCTGCAAGAGAAAGATACCAGGCATGGACCACTGAAAATTACTGGGGGGCACCCACATGTTGGATGTATTATCTTTTTCAGCATATTTGGGAATGCCTGGGGCCAAGGCAATTTGCTCTATTCTGTTCAGCTTCCTGCCACCTTAACCCCGGTACCAGGACAAGCAGTTTAGATGACAGTGGTGGTGATGAAGGTTATGTCTCTCTGAAAGGGTGGTTACTATAAACTTAAAGAATGCAAGCATTCTGTGTTCAAAGACAAACCAAAGTTTTTTTTTTTGGTTTTTTTTGTTAAAGAAAACCACCACATTAAGTAAGTAAACCAAGAAACTTTTGGAAGGAGTTAGAACTACTAAATGGATGAACAAAAACACCAACTTCCAACTTATGTTAAATAGAACACACCTGACATCCTCACTTTACAGCAAGTCTATGGAAGCTAAATCAACAAAGCATCAGTAAACGTTCCCAAATTCACTTCCCTTGATACGGCATGCAACCATTTCCTTCAAGAAAACCAGTCTTGCAAATTTAGTCTCCTAAAGCTTATCTCAAGCCTCAAAAGACCAAATGCTGATGTTAACATTCCTAAATTTCTAAAAGTCTGGACTACATTTCTCTCTACACCTCTAACCAATTATTATTTACATCTCATTTTTCTCTGGTCATTTCACCAGTTTGTGTAAAACTGACAAGTATTCCTTTCCTAAAAATGTTACTCCTCCTGCATTTGATCTTTGATCAATTGTACAAGCCATCCTTGGTTAATCACTATAAAGTGTTCTTTTAAAACAGCTAAATGAATCCTTTAAACAGTTATGGCCTACAAAATGACATTAAGAAAGATATTGGAAAGACTACAGTACCTCTCCCTACTCTGCCTTCACTTACAAATGCTTCATACAACACAACAAGGAACAACTGACCAGAATGGTGCTTGCAAGACCTAACTACATCCTTTGATCTGATCTCATGCCTTCTACTACAAAAAAGGACCACTTCTGTGACTGTGACAGTGTAGCAATCTCCTGGTTCAACAGTGACCTTCAAAAAGACAATACAAGTTTTCTGGTACAGAATAAACTCTCCCAGCTATCCCCCCCTTCTAAAAGGAGTTTCACGGGGGTCCCTCAATCTTCATGTGTTAAATACAACTTAAGTGGACTACTGTTTCATGCAATACTGCTCTGAATACAGAAGAATGTGTTTTGCTCAGAGATGATCAATCTGTTGGAGGTATCAGCCATCTCTAAATAATGACACCATCATTTTCCACCACCATTTCCAAGGCAGGGGACTAACCAACAACTTCACTAAATCAAAAAATATGCTTTTCAGAACTGATCCCAAAATAAACATAGTTATAAAATCATACATCAAATCATCCTGTGTGTTCTCCTTGAAAACGTAAAACCACTTAGGAGTTCTCCTAGAGTTTCTCCTAGCGTTTCCACTGCAAGATTGTTACAAAAGTTAATTGTGTGTTTGTGTAACTGTTTCCAATTCTGGTACTTCTTAAGACCAAATACCACTATGTAAGAATGCATGTTTATCAGAGCACTCTTCTAACAAATTATACTAATGTGAGATTAGAGACCTGCTTAAACAACATATGCTACATTATGTTAAGCTCCCCTAGATACAGTCACTACTCACTTTCAAATGCTGCCCTATATACAACTATATTCACCTCGTCACACCTGCACCCTGATTTTCAAACTACTACATACAAATATCTGCACCACCATCAAGACAACCTCCATCAATAGGGGACACATCTAGACAGTGTTTTTCTAATGAGTACAGACCTCAAAAATGCTATTTCCCAACATTTTCTTCCTTCTGGGACTAAAGAATTTTCCATTTAAGGACCTAAATTATGGAATTCAGTACCCACATATGCTTGAAACTTTGTAGTCTACCCGTTTTCTTTACTACACTAACGAAGCATGGTTCAAACCACATCCACTAACAGCAGCTCTCCAGGGGTCATCTAAATTTTAAAATAAGCACTAACATGAATTCTCTTCTTTTTCTAATCTCAAGATTAACTACCAGAAGATTGTCTGGTGCTAGAATTTCAGATAGTACAAACTGTTCACTCACAAAATATTCCCTAAATCTAGTTGGTAATATCTTGCCCAAATTTTACGTCATTATTACTGTAAAATATCAGTGGTAGGCTATTCTATCAGCTGACTTAAGAAGTTTACTACCCCCAGTCTTCTAAATTGATATCTATTACCCGAATACCAATTTATCACCTCTTAAGCTACAGTCTATGTATACTTTTTATTATTATAATATAAATGTGCTTTATTTTTGCCTATGTGTTTTGCGTTGTCTTTCTAACTTTATAATTAGATTGTGGCTGAAATAGACCATATAGCCCAATTTACTAACCTTACTTAAAGAAAATTAACTTTTGTAAACAACTTTAGTTAACTGCTAAAACACTGGCCTTCATGACACACATCAGCTTACTCTTTCATGCTGTTTGTAAACAGTTTACCATGCTACTATGAAAAATTTGGTACATAACTTCCTTGGACAAGTGTTCTATATAGATTCATGACTCTAAAAGATATAACTTGCATTTGCACACTCCCCACTTCTAAAAAGAACAGGATTCAGGTTGCTATCTCTCTATTGAAATATGGTGCACAATTTAAACTCTCTGATCTATAAAAAGTATTACTGTATAACATTTATTTAACTCAGTTCGGACACTGCTATTATTTAATTTCTGATTAACCAGATCCTTTGCCTCAAGCAAAGGAAATGGACAGTAATATGGTTTGAGCATGTGAGCTAGAAATTCAAGTCCCTATCAGTCTATATGTGAAAACACTGCTGAAAGGCACTCCAATCCTCTTTAAAAAAAAAGTCCTTAGCTAGAGATTTATTTAACAGCTTCTAAAGAACTTGCACTTCTGACACCAAGATGACTTTGGGGGGAGGCGGGTAGGCTTTGGTCAGTTTTATTTATGAAAAAAAGCAAAGCACTATACTAATTTAAAAAAAATGCATTGCTCACATTTCTGAAGCAGTTGGAAACTGCTGGAAATATCTGGCAGAGTGAAATGAGGTATTTAATTATATTTTCTTTAGCTGCATATGAAAATTTATGACCCATGTGGAAAATGAAATGTACTACTACCTACTGCTCAGTGCTACTCTACTGGACAATCAAGTATTGCTTACTTATTTAATGACTCCATTTCCGTCATCTGGTGCCAAAACTACAATAAAATGCTTCATCTATACACTTCAGACTTTTAGACAGCACTATAAAAATAAAACTTTACTGCAGTTTACTCTGGATTGCTTTTTTTATTTTTAATGTGGAACTACACATCTCATTTTACCTGGATCACTGTGTTGAACATTTACTTTTGTTACAGAGACACTAGCTCTGACCCATCTCAAAATGGGCGAGATCCCAACCCTGCCAGGTGGTTGCTCTGCTGTTACCCCTACAAACAATTGTCTGACAACTGAGTACTCCTACCAATGAGCTGTCAGGAGACTGGAAGCTGTGCTGACTTCATCCCGTGCACACTAAGTAAAAACGCAGCCCAGGACCAACTGCTATACTTGAGTTAGGTGCTGGGTCACTACTAGCTACCATTCGGGTGATAAAACATGCAGCAAAGCCATGCAAATGTTTAACAGCTGGACTATGTCTTCTTGCCAGAAATGAAGCTACAAAATCCATTCAAGAGGATCACTTGCAGTTAAGGTACAACTACAATAATAAGCTACCATTTCTCAGCTCTCTATTATAAGCTGAAATAGCTGCAACTGTGAAAAATGTATCAGTTACTTCCTGTTTTCTTAAAAAAATAAGTCTGGTTATGGATATTCACAAAAGAAATTTATAAGATATGCACATAAAGTTATGGTACATTCAAACCTAGCATGGACTACATTCCTTCACCTCTGCACCCCCCCCCCCCCATAAGAGGCACTTGAAAAGATTTTCAAGCTTTTTTTTTTTTTTTTTTTTAAATAGATCAGCTCATCTCTACATTCTCCCCAAAATAAGATGAGAGGGCACTTGTGAAGGATTTCAATTTATTTTAAACTCGTTTCCCACTATGTTCTTCCTCTTGACAGTGATGCAAACTGGCTCGATTCTTTTCAGTTCTTATCTAAGCTTCAGCCTCAACAGGAACCTGAGGTGGAAGAATCATGAAGCATGAACCAAACAGCAACACATTCAAGGGGGTGGAGAGTGCAGCCCACATGTATCTTGGGTTTCCACATATTCAAGAACAGAACAGACTTCTTTGCTTGGCCAAAGCTCATCTTAAATTCAGAGGCTAACGTAATGCGGAATATTGATTAGTGATGCACAGGTACTAATCAAAGCTGAAGTAGTACAGATTTCTCAAGCAGAGACCCCATGGAAATGTACACTGAAGGCTATAAAAGCCCTAACAGAAAATATATTTTTTTAGGATCCAATAAAGGCTTCACTTCCCTGGTATAACAAATGTAATGCAACTGGTCAAGCTAGCAAATAAGATTTACTTAAAGAGGTACCTTTCATACTGGACAGAAAGAGTGAAAAGTCACTTAACAGTACAAAGGGGTGGCCCTTATTACTATCCAGTTTACACAAAAGGCTTTCACTTAGGCTGGTTTGAGCCAGGAAACAAACTAGCAACCAAATGGACTGATTACTAGTGAAAGTAGAAACTCTACCTTTGTGAAAGAATAGATAAGGTTCTTTGCATTGTAAGGCTTACAACTTATAGAAATGTCTGGTAGATACACTGGCTACCAGGAATAGCATTCCAAAAAAGAGAAGGGAAAGAGTGATTCAGGGAAGTGACCGTGCAAAATTAAGATCCATGGAGATATGCATGGAGGGAGAGGTTTCTTGACAGGGAAATTTTTTGTTCCCCTATTGCTTCACTCTTTCCAGCTACTCAAGTGTCCCCATCCATTGCTCGGCCTACCAGCCTCTCCTATTAGCCCCTAGACTATCGCCATGGTAATCAGGCTAGGGCTGGAACAGAACCTAATGGTACTGGGGGCATACCACTGACATTTTCTAAATGAGGATTTTTTTCTATTTATGACCTACCCTTTGGCATCCTTATCTCCCCTGTGTTTGCCTGCTATCTCTGTAGGCTACTCCCACTCTATGAACAAGGCCTTCCGACAGGGAACACCTACACAAACACTCTCCCTCTGGAATGGGCACACACATCCCTCATTGCCAGCATCTCAGATGCCCAAGTTGCTAATCAAATCCAGGTCATCTGGGCAATATGTAGGGCTTCATCCCTCTTCTCCTCCATGGTACTGTGGGTGTAAGATGCCCTGCAAAAAGTTTTTACCAAGAGGGAAATGTGCTGGGGTTGACCATCAGAGTACAGAAGGCTAAATTTTATTTCTAAAATGGCACAGCAGTACTGGAAACTAGAACTTTACAAAGTAAAGAGGTAATCGGGAAGAGTGGATGCAGGAAAAGAGAAAAGCTTGGCCCTGAGGGTTGAGCATTTCCTTGGTAATGTGTGTGGAATGGAATTTTCTATGTCAAAGAACCTTAGAAATCTCATTCAAAACAAACAACAAAGAAAAAGTAATATATTCAGAACCCAAGCAAGTAACTGAAACATTAAAGCATCTTGAAAGTAATCTCAAATGCTTTTTTGGTGATTCCCAGGACATAACTGTGGGGAAGTTAAGGACAGCAATTAAACAAGGTATCAAATGCATCTTTCATCAAAGTAGTATTATGAGCATCATCTTGGGAATCCCTGTGGACCTTCAAGAAGGAAAACTGAATCAGTTAAAAAAAAAAAAGAGAGATGAACCTCTTACTCTGCAACAGAAACAATGTATCTGACCAAAGTGATTCAAAGACAAGACCTTACAGAGTAGAATCTTGGCAGCTTAGCACTAGTAGTCTGGGGTAATTGGGACACACCTTTGAATGCAAGTGGGAAGGCATAAATGTTTGAGGGGTTAAAGTAAAACATAACTAAAGCTCCCAGGTGAAACTCTTCAACAACAGGGAGACTGGTATTACAACCTCCCTTGCAAAATGCATCAGCCACTGGCCAATGCAGACTAGGAAGGCATTTCAATAACTAACAATGATGTTTGCACCACAGAAAAGGGACTGCAAGTCTCTGCCTCATGAGCACTTATTGGTCAAGAGCCCAGGCTCCAAATATATATAAGGCAACATCTTAATTCTAAACAAGGATAACTATGATGACACAAAAGACAGGAATTCAAAGAGAAACTGCACCTTGAAGTCTTGCACTTAAAAAATTAAGATAAGGCAAAGGATACCTATCATGTTACCACAGTGTGCAAGTAAGGAGAGCGGTAGAAAGTGATATGCTGTCTGAAGACTGGTGTCTGTGTCAAAAAATTACAATGGTAAAAAAAAAAAAAAAAAACTATTTACTTTTTATTGGTATAAAGTCTTGGGTACAAGTTCTTCCTTAATGTGCTTCTAGATACCGTTTTTTCCCCCAAATTATATGTAATTTCAGAGCCTAGAAACATAACATAAATAGAAGCAAAGCATAACTTTTCTATCAAGATGCAAGACTCTACCTCAAATCTCCCTTTCTGAAAAAGAATTCTCTAAACCCAGCACTTTACTTCTGGGATTCCAGTGCAGTCTTGGAATCAGCTTGGAGTCCTACTTGTGTGTCTGGGGGGCGGTGGGGATAGTTGACAAAGGCTAACAGTCTCTGTTTCTGACCTAGCACCACCAGAGTAAACATCAGGATCTGACTTGGTAGAAGCTATTTTGAAATGTTGCATTCCAATATATCCCCATGTCTAGATTTTGCTACCAGTGATTTTCAGGTTAAGAGCGTCACTGCCAAAGTTTGCAATCTGTTATCAAACACTGGATGAGTTTAGAGGTGTCCATCGGTTTAAGAACAGCATCCAGCTGCAGTTTTAGTAGGTGAAATCTGAGCAAATCAAATCTCAAAAAAAAAGTCACTGAATGGTGCAGTACGCTTGTGTGACCTCATGTGACTAACACTGAGAAGATACCACCAATTTCATAGTACCAGAAGAGGCCCACAGGAAGGGTGGTTCCCTGGAGAAGCTGCTTAGACTCTACATCATAAATAGATCTATATAATTTGACAAAACTTCAATTGATCGTACAGCTCTTACTTCACGACGGCAAGCAAAAATAAGAGGGTACAGGCCTCCTTTACTAACATGCATGTACTCTCAAATACTGTCATTAAGGCTACACAAGGCAGATAAAGGAAAACAGTTACAATTATTCTGTTGACATAAATAGCGAGGAGGAGAATGAGTAGATGCACTTCAAGTCAATTAAAAACGTAGGAAATGCAGTAATAAAATGAAATGTTTAGTGAATGTATAAGATCTGCAAACATTAAAAAAACATGCAACAAAAAATTTGCTCAAGATACTCAAATTATTCTACCTTGTGGTACAGAATTATAAAGCCCAGACTACACCTGCCCCAGACAACCTATGTTCAACCAGCAGAAGGAGCACTAAAGGCAATGTGCAGGAACAAATGGGATTGAGTAGCTGATGCCAACTTGCCCATCTTGGGAAGGGGAAGGCTGCAAAGGCTCACCACAACATTTTAAAAGTTGGGTGAGCGGATATACCACTTGGTCAGTAGACTGCACATACAGATCCCAAAAGTAGCCACTGAAGAATGCGCAAGGCTGTTGCAGGATGGTGGGGGTTAGGGGCATCAGAGGACATGACCTGCTCACGGGCCTTGGACATGGGCCAGGTTGAATTTGGGGGAAGGTAAGGTGGGTTCAGTAAACCTGGTGATTGAAGAGATGAGCTGGTGGCAGTCGATGCTCAGCTGCACGGATGTTGGTGGAGGAAGATGTTTTAAAACTAGATTCCTAAACTATAAATGTGTATAGTCTAAATCTATCTTCAAAATTAGGACACAGAAATCCAAATTTAAGTTTCCCACAAGCATCCCTCACCTCAGTCACAAAGTAAGCTCACTGTTTACCCTCCCCAAATGCTGCACCGACGCTACTCATCATCGTGCAGCATCACAGTACAACTCCATCCTGTTTGACCCTGCAGTGTTCCCATTCACAGTCTATTGTTTGTGTTCATCACAAAACCTTACTTGAGTTTAGGTCTGCTGAACAAATATGCAGTGTTCTTACTATCTACCCAATCTGTTACCAACACATTTTTAAATATCTATTACTCAGTGCCTCTAATATGCATGAAATCTTTTTGTCTACTCCATCTCTGTCCTATTTCCTGCTTTTATT